>NC_049996.1:4022924-4032232 GCF_000003815.2 Branchiostoma floridae
GATAGAGACGGTGGGAGCATAGATCCCTGGCAACTATAATCCACTGCTTACTGAGTCACGTGTTCTATCTGCATAACGTGACGTCATGACAGCAGTGGATTGTTCATTCCTTGACAAAGACTGATGCTGTGCAGTCGAAAATTTGAGTGAGTCCAATTTTGGTGTTGGAAATTACAGTTCAACTATTTCAAGAATAAATAGAAGCTGATTTTAGGAAATAAATTTTGTCTATTTGCCTCATTGACCTCTTCTTCAATCTATCATGGCAACCGCCTGAGAAAGGTGTATTGAGATTTCTTGTTATTTTGTATATTTAGGGTGGAGATGCCGCCTACTATGCGTTGTTGGGATGATAACTGTTATTCTGGTGCTTATGTCTTTGGGTGCCTTGGTTGTGGTATCATTACACACATGGAATCCAACGGTATTTTTTTTCAACAACTTGTGTTATTAAGTAGATAAATTTATTGCTTGATGCAATGTCCATATATTTCCCAGTTAAGTTAATTCTGATATGAGAAAATAGACCACTCACATCGGAAAAGACAGCTTTTCTTTTCGAGTGTGGAGGGTTCCTCAATTTGTATCTCTCCTCAAACACAAGACCATCGATTTGTTTGTTTGTTTGTTTTATTGTGATCTCCATTAGTGATACTAAAACTATTCTTTCTGAAGTCCTACAATTTTAACCACTTTTCTTTGGAATTTGATAGCAAATAGATCAAAGGACATGTAGATATTTCTTATGCAAAATTCCTATTTATTTCTATTCAATTTGTAAATTATGTTTTGTATTCATCATTCATTATTGATCATTTGTAATATAGCTTCTGTTTCATTAGGTTACTTCATGTTATAGTTTCAACTTATGGAATTTTTTATATTGTTCAATTTGATTATGTATCATTCAATTAGTTCATGCGATCTAGGCTTCTGTCCTCCGACTACATGCTTTATTTTTCTGTATGTCAATATGTTTTTAATTCATGTTATATATGCGGAAAAATAAAGAACCTAAAGAACGTCCTTGCCCAGGAAACCTAGTACCATAAGAAGTGATAATGGAAAAATAAAGTGTCAACTTTTTAATTGTAAAATTTTATTTCAACCATTTACAGCAGGTCCGTGCTGGAAACAGTACCAACGCCCCTGTTCAGCATACGCACAGTTCTGACGAACCCACGACTGCTGATCTTGTCCCTGTTTCCACTGTAAGTGTACCGTTATATATAGTAAGGTTCTTTAGGCACAACCAAGGAGTACTTACTTCCAACGTTTCTGTGTCTATCAGACACCATCATCAGGGTAGAATGACTGGAAATTACTTCTTGCTGCTACTTATAGACGATGTAGGTGGCGCTGCAGCAGCAAGAATGTCATCCGGAACGTGCCTCAGGTTGTATTCCCCCTCGTCTCAATGAATAATTGCCGACCTAACGGAGTTATTTACGGAAGTGTACCGTTTGTCTTTAAAGCACTGGAAATGAAATATGTTCTGACTTCCACTACTTTAGTTGACACTTTATTTTTCCATTATCACTTCATTTTAACAAAGTGAAATAAAGTGTTTAAGTTTACAATTTTGGAATTAAATGGCTCAAAAAAATATCTACTTTGAGAACGCCATTCACGTCTTTGCCTCATTGAAATTATTAACCTAGAGATTTTCGGCTTTAGCTTTTAATTCATTGAAATTCTCAGAATGAAATCTGAGAGGTGTGGGCAAAAGGCTTAGCATTTACTTTAAAAGGTCGACACCTCCAGAGTACAGTTAAAAACATAAGTATAAGCAAAAAGCGCAGATAACTAATAGCATGATGCATTCTGATAAATGATATGATAATAATCAGGCATTGCTAGATCCCACTTTTCGTCTAGTGCGTGGTAGTCATAATGATTTAAAACAGTATTGACTGTTTGAAGTTAAATATGTTCATTTTGCCCCCACAGACAACGCCTCTTGATTTCTCTGTTGGGGAAACCACACCCACACTGCAACCGACCTCCGACTTCTCAGAACCAAAAGGTAAATTTTTGCCCACAGTCATAAGATAGTAACCATGACTTTCTCTGTCAACGCTTGAAGCTGAATTAAGAACGTCAATGACTACAATTAATAGAATTTTTCATCAAGCAGTGACTACTTTTTCAAGGTAAACACACGTACCACCAAATTTTCGATGGCTATCAGTTCATCTTGCTCACGGAGTGACCTCTCGCGAGAGTTGCGAGAACTAGGTCAAGACTTGCGAGAACTAGGTCAAGACTTGCTTGGATCTACGCAAGTCTTGACCTAGTTCTCGCAACTCTCGTGAGAACTGAGTTCCCAAACATGCTTTATATAGGACGCACTGATTTTAGACTTATGCAAAATTTGAGCCATGCGGCTACGAATTATTCAAATAGATTATATGGATGACATCCATGTGCGCTGTGATTTTCTTCACCCTCAAAAATGAAATCTTACAAAACAGCTGCAAATTATGCTGTATTTAAGAATGAAAATGGGTGCTATTATCAAAGTTAGTTTCAAAGAATATATAAGAAAACAACAACACTTAGTTGATGGGTTTTACGAATATGTTGTTGTACTAACAGCATCACCAAACGTGGTACAGTGAAAGCCAGTTAATTGCACGTCGGATAAACGCACGCTTCGGTCAATTGCACGGAATCCCCAAATTCCGTGGTGGTGCGGTCAAACTGGGTACCTTCGCATTATCGCACACGCCGGATAATTGCATGGAATTTGCTGGCAAATTGGATGTGCAATTAAGCGGCTGTATATATAGAACTGGTTGATGGTAATTCAGTACTCTAGACAAATGTTGTGATTTTTAAATATTGTGTTGTATTATCGCAGAAAAAAACTATGACACCAAGCCTGAGAGGATCACATTCGGAGGAACTGGAAAAGAACCCGGCAAGTTTAGGTGTAACTATGGAGTGGCAGTGTCTAATGAGAGTGAGATATACGTGACTGACTGGAACAACCAGCGGGTCCAGGTCTTCGGGATGAAGGGGAACCTCCTTCGTCTCTTTCCAACAGGCGTACCAGACGATGAAATGGCGAAAATACTGGCTGCGGATGGAACATTTGACGGAAATGACTTTCTGTGGGCGGTGGGACATACAGGACATCTCACGACTAATGCACTTGTAGTGCAGTATAGAAAGGACGGACTGCCGATGACCAAGTTCAATCTTACCTTAAAGAGTACGTATCCTGAAGCCAACATTGCCCTGGACCTCAGCAATGGTAACATTATAATAGGAGAGGAGGATGAGATAAGGATGTTTAAACCAAATGGTTCACTTCTCATGAGGCTTTTCGAGAAATTCCTGAAAGTTGGTGGCGTCGCATTGGACGGTAAAGGAAATATCCTTGTCACTGACTCTTTAACCAATGTAAATGTGTACAATCAAACCGGACACATGATGTTTAAGATCAGAACCTTTAGAAGGAGAGGAGGCGTGATCTTTGCCCCGTGTGGTATCTGTATGGACACCACCACAGGTCACATTCTCGTGGCGGACTGCAAAAATGGTCGGGTGGAAATGTTCACTGTCCGCGGGGAGTTCGTCCGTACCGTCGTGCAAGTGACACTGCCCAACGTGATGCGTCCCGCCGGCATTGCTCAGGGACCGAACGGACAGTTGGTTGTGACGATTGACGACACGGTAACCATATTTCCCAGTCGGGTAGTGAAGGCGTAAAAATGGACAACAAGAGTTCCACGACCTCATACCTTCCCTAAAAGGTTTGAATCTTTCCGAGTGAAATATTTATAACTGTTTTTTTTATTTGATTATGCCAAAAAGGTCCATTTTTCTCGGTTGATTATAATCTCTATCCAAAGGCATACCTCCAAACTTCAAAGTATGAATGTATTACCGTAGAAGAGAAAGCCATTTTAGTGTTTATCAATTAATTATGTAAATATGAAACTAATTTGCATGATTTATGTCCAAAATGTTCAATTAAGCTTCATGATATTGTAAGAATTTCCCAGCATTTATCACTATGGAACTATGATATTTTCTTATTAATGATGCAACTGAAGACAATTGAATAATTGATACCTATTGACATGTCTCTCTTTGTCATTTACATTTATTCACACTAGAAAATAACGTACGTATTGGTGGCATTCGTGAACATCCGTGTGGTCCACGTTTCGAACGTTAACTTTGGCCGAAATGAAGTTGTTTCTAAGATATCTAGCATTAGCATTGCGATTATAAGCACATATCATAACAGGTGTTAGACATACATACTAATTGCCAATTGTAATTATAAGTAGGGAATATTATAACAGGTATTACAGATGTACTGTCGGATAATAGAGAAGTAAATGTCCAAGCAGATTTTTTTACTATAATAATAAGTATATATACTGACGTTGCACTCTCAGCCCAAAACACTGCTATCAAATATTTGTTTGTGAAGTAAATGTAATTTGGGCCACAACTTTCAAACTGTGCTAATGAAAGCCTTTTTTTCCATATTGTTCATGTTCAACATCAGACTTAATTGTTTTATTCAACCAGTCAGAGCAAAGGTTATCTTAGGTGTTGGCTTTGATTAATATTGGACGTGTACGACAATTTTGCCAGGAAGGAAGACGATAATTAGAGTTGGATAATTCAGTCGTGGCCTTTTCTTGTTTATGCCACTGTTTTTTTTTTCATCGAATACGTGCTTGTTTGTATGTCATTAAATTATGGGCACCGTAATCTTTATTGGCGTTTAGTTCCTGAGAAGTGTCATAGTCTGAAAATACTGACCGACAGTTGTAGTAATAGTATTACTATACCGTAACATAGCGGAACAACACAAAACCACAAGATACATGTTAGAACAATGTCACAAATTTATTATTTTTTGATGATTTTTATTAAATATATTAGATTTCTTGTCACAGAAAACTGAGCATCATTCTAAATTTACAACTCTATTATAATTATACCATAGTTGATCACCTAATGAAAGAAACATATCACTAACTTAATAAGCTTTTGTTATGGTGACCTAAGATTTCTTCTACTTTTTACAAGAACGGGAGAAATTAATAAGATGTATTTCTCATGTAATGCTTGAAATGTGTTCAGCTACGTAACTTAATTAATTATTGTATGAAACGGCAATTCAGCCAAATGTGCTGCTACAGCTTTTGTTATTCAATAAATCATTTCTTTCTAACTGTGCATATTCCCAGCTCTTTGTTTTATTTCAATAATTCATTTCTTTCTAACTGTGCATATTCCCAGCTCTTTGTTTTATTTCAATAATTCATTTCTTTCTAACTGTGCATATTACCAGCTCTTTGTTTTATTTTGGTCTCAACCTAAATATCAACGTACGACAATAGCTAAAGATGATAAGATAATTGGGCAAGTAACGTTAGCAACTTACAATCAAAACAGTTGATTGAGCAAAGAAATTACATTCAAAATATATATTAAGAACGGTATAATTCTAAAATGAATACGAAATAGAAAGCAAATTATGAAATATAAAATCAATATATTTTATTCATAAATGTTTAATAATGAAATGAAAATGAAAAAAAAGAAAATAGCGGATGCATCAAAGATGGCATCATCATTAGGATGACGTGGTGGTGTAATTTCCTGGCATCTGTAATTAAAGAAAAACATTTGTTATTATATTAATTTCCTGGATACTCTTTCCGGGAAAATATAAAGAGATTATGCAGAATAGATAGTCGGTAGAGGTGATTTACATATTATAATCTGTTTTGTCTGCCCGATCATTTAATATAATAAATTAGTCAAGGAAAGATATAAAAGACACAGTGGAGTTTTTTAAACGAAAACTTATGAAAGCCCCCCCCCCCCCCAGCATCATAGATAAATATGATAGAAATGCTGCCATAAACTTGCATAAAATTCCTCCTGTTCCGTCTAAACATTAAGTATAACTTATTATTAGTATTAGCATATAGAAATATAAGTATACTTTGTGTAAACATTGACGGATACGGAAGTCTCGTACCCAGTGCTTCCATTCAGTAACGATCTTGTAGAACTCCTCCCCAGGGCAGGTTCTGGGAAGAACTTGGCGATGTCCGTACAGGGTGTAGTTAGACATCAACTTGTTCCTACAAAAAATCAAAATGTAGATATCATCTTAATTTTGCAATCTTGTCATTCACAAATTGTCTTTCTGAAGCAACTCTTCAACTAATTTTCAGTTCAATTATATGAAAAAAGAAAGCGATTTAGCCAACAAACTGAGAATTTATTTTATTTTGGGGAAGCAACAGTCAGTACACTTTATTCATTCATTCATTCATTCAATTATTCAGTCATTTATTCAAGCATTCAATTTTACAGTCATTCACTCTTTCACTCATTCATGTATTAAAATATCCATCTATTTATTTATCCATCCATCCATCCATCCATCCACGCATGCCTTTTTAATTTTTCGTTCATTACTTATTCGATTATTCAATTTTTAATCCATAAATTTGATTATCAATTCATTCAATCATCCACTCAATCATTCATTCCTTCATTCAACAATTAGCTCATTCATATGTTCATTCATTGATTCATCATTCATTTATGAATTCATTCCATTGCAACTACCTCTCAACAGAAAGCTGAATCAGCATTTTCCCTGCCGTTATGGCCTTCTCTGGTGGAAGCTTGTCAGTGAAATTTCCGATGAAACAAATTCCTGTTCAGACAGTTTACAAATCTTTAGTTATTCATAGCATCTTATATCTTTATAACCTAATATTAGCACAATTTTGAACACATTCTGCTACGTTTGTATCACTCAGATGTAGAGATTCTATGTGCCTTGTCAGCGTTTGACCCAAGTAAGGCTAGGGTCGTCAGGGTTTTTTTTGAGGACCTAAAACTTGCACAAAACAATTGAGATTCGTATAAGGTGCGTAATTTGCGTACGACTGCGTATTAGAAATATCAAAATAGACGTCATATACCATAAGGCTAACGTCACGTTTCCAAAGCGGGGCCCGGCCGGGCTGTAAAAATGAAAAATAAAAAGATGTATCTATTACGTAAAACTACACACAAATATTGCCCACGACTATTCTCTTTACTTCTTGCGTACTTTGGTGTATTTTATATCATACGTTTGGTTCCTGAAAGCTGTCCGGCCTGGCCCCGGTTTGGAAATGTAACGTAGGCCTTACCGATCGATCGGCCGTTCCACTTAGCCCCCGCATGGGCGCCCTTCGTGTCCCAACCCCGCCCCTCAAACACGTCTCCGTTCCCGCCGACCAAGAAGTTGTAGCCGATGTCATCCCATCCTTGGGTGTCCATGTGGAGTCTCTAAACATAAACACCGGGAATGATTTAATCATGACCGCCAAAATTTGGGACCAAATCCCTGCCCATAACGACCGCATCATTTTCAAATCTTGAGGTGTCATCGATTTTTAATATTTTAGTCCGATTTTGTGCCGAAGTTGGCCAGTTTGCGTCGGATTTTGACTACCATTAAAGATGGCGGCGGATGCACGTGCGTGTACTTGCTATTTGCCATTAAACACAACGGAAACCATTTAAGGTATGAATCGGGCATGTTGTGAGTCGATACTCTTTTAATCGACCACCTGACCAAATCGACCGATTTTGCCCGGTCCCACGGGTAGACGTTTTGTGCAGGTTTGACTGTTTATAAATGGATTGATGAATGAATGAATGAATATTTATTACGTGTCTTGCGACCACACGTCACCCAGCCCACGTGGGCTTATAAGACACAGAAACAAAGAGACAAACAACAAAACATAACAGAAACTGAGAAATTTAAATCAGACATAACGTAAGTTTTAAACAATAGTAAATGTATATAAATGTGTCTTAGTAAAAATAAACAGTCTGAGAGCAGTAGTTAGCATGAAAGTTCATCTGTGTTGGTAGAATACATTGTAGAAATTGCTAAACTTTCTTTCCAACACGAATTGATATAGGGATTTTTCGGTCAAACTCCGTCGACCTTGTTCACAGAATGACCCTCTCTATCTCCAGCAGTGACGTCAGGAACATGCCACATTTGCAAGAGGGGGTCATAAGTATCAGAAAGTCTATGTCGCCCCCGTCTCTGTTGCGTCTCCGAGACATTCAATTTCGTAGCTATTCTATAATAGTAAGAAGGACCTGAGTGTGTGGCGAGAGACGAAATGATACAGGCTTCCCTACTTCGGCACAAACGAAACGTCCCGCTTTGACTTTCCAGAGTCCTTGAACCGATCATGCCAGTATAAACCGCTGCTCCAGGGTAAAAACGACAAGTGAATACTGAGGCACCGGGTCAGATCCCACAGAGGATTGCAGAAAACCATCGCGCTGTCGAACTTACAAGTGGAATTGCGAACAAAACAATCTCTATTGCAAACTCATGCCCGAAGGCTAATTGCAAAAATACATGTATGAAAGTACCATGATGATAGTGATACAATAACAAAGTGGACATTAAGTGAAATAGGGGTCATCAACTAGTGATACTTCTAATCTAAAATGAATACTATTGGGTTTGATTTCTTTTCCGTATACAGTGGAGGATGAAATTCCCGACATTTTGGGAGACATATGCATTGGGTGGTGCTAACAGGAAGACAGTTTTTTGTAGTTCGGTACGATGTGCAAAGCTGGGGAAAATTTTGTTGACTAGTTTAAATAGTAGTGGTTAAAGGAGACGACCCTGCAACTAGGTTCTTCCAAGATCAATACCTTCGCCAAGAAGGTTATCTTTTGTGTTTCTGTACGTAGAAAGCTTAACCCGAGAAGCTTTGGATGTATATTTGGTTAGTTACGGGTAGAAGTCGGGAAAACGAAGGTCAAGTTTAATAATGGGCCTTCTGTTGGCTGTTTAAGGTGCTGCAGTAGAAATTCCGGTTTCGATATCGCGTGTTCTTGCCATGCCGTGGTCATGTGGTTTTATTTTTCTTCAAATCTACTTTTTGGGACGAGAGCACCCATGATGCGTTGCGGTGTTTTTATAGAATTGTTTTCCAGGAAGGTCATTGCCCACGATGTCACGTGGCTCAATTTAGAGCCCAGAAATAAAACGTCCGAGCGCGTCGTGGAATAATCATTGCCCGCCACCATTATACTCTCCCGCCAAACACAAGACTAATGGCTCCGCGTGCTGTGGAGGAAAGGAGCCGGTCCAAAAATAGGAATATCATTTTCTCCGCTGCCAATTTCACGCACTGACGGACGCTCTTGGTGCATACGATGTGCGTCATCAAACGGAATACTGTAAATGCATTTGAGTTCGCGGGGATTTAATTCCGCGGAGC
>NC_049996.1:4032332-4052254 GCF_000003815.2 Branchiostoma floridae
AGCAACAGAACAAATATATTAACTATAGACTACGAGCTATGGAGTAAAGATTTTATGACTTTTATATGAGCCCATTGATACTGATCGGTCTACGTTGAGAATTTAGTCCTTA
The DNA here is from genome assembly GCF_000003815.2 of Branchiostoma floridae. Lineage (NCBI taxonomy): Eukaryota > Metazoa > Chordata > Leptocardii > Amphioxiformes > Branchiostomatidae > Branchiostoma > Branchiostoma floridae. The sequence goes on from NC_049996.1 coordinate 4,032,445, forward strand.
TGAATTAAAGTGTTTGGAATTTGTTATCATGGAGTAAATTAATAGAGTAAAACGTTGTTGCTATGTCGATAATTTCCGTGATTGAGGGAGGGGGGCTCACCATTTGTAGTCGCCGTTGTGAAGTATACAATTAGAACAACGCCCATCGTGAGGATCACTGAGACAACAGCCGCAACCAGCACGTATTTTGTCGCCTCTTTCTTGTCAAGTAGTTGCGCTGTGTCCCCTTTTTCGGTCTCCACATCCATGGTGTGTTGAGGTGCTACAAAATGTCTCTCCTAAGATTGCAGTGGTCGTTGCACTGACAACTGTATCATTTGTTTGGTCATTTCCGTATGTACTTGTCTACTTCTGTTAGAGGGTCTCAGTCCGCAGCATGCTCTTTTACATAAGACGTAGGCAACCTATTTTTATTTCACGAAATTCGTAGGGAAAACCATCTTATCTACGTAATTCGTAGCGAGGCGACCAAATTTAGCTCAATTGCCTTCCTTGATTTAGCGAAATACTTAGGGGGTTCTTCTTAATTCAGCGTAAATCGTCGCCGGGACCCCCATGCAGACCCTCCTGTTAGTGTCACTTGAAGAATTATTAACTCTGTACGTGTTGAATAAACAAATGCCTTACGAGATTGTAGTTTGGACAGAATATGTTTTTGTGCACCGGTTTCAATCTGTTTCAAGTGTTAGAACGTCTCTGTTTAAGAACTAAATATTACAATGAATGTTATAAATAATAAAAAGTGGTGTGAGTTTGTAGACTTATGAGACTCATTAGGACTTTAATGACGTAAACTATATATCTGTTATATACTTTGTCTGACCCAAAGCCTCTTGCCTAATGACCTCAATGAAAATTGGCCTGCAGGCTAATTTGAGCTTTCATAAATAAAGAAATTTCATGAATAAACAAAGTTGTGGGGCCCCTAGCTATAGTTTCACTAGTGTGTGTGTGTGTATGTATGTATGTGTGCGTGTGTGTGTTTTTTTTTTTTTTTGTGTGTGTGTGTGTGTGTGTGTGTGTGTGTGTGTGTGTGCGAACAAGATAACTCAAGAACGGATGGGATTGGTTTCATACACTGTGTGTTCGTGTGACAAAAGCTGCAAATGATAAGATCTGGGGCCCCTAGCGGCTTCTCTTGGTACTGCAGCAAAATTTCCGGTTTTGCTATCTCGTGTTCTGAACAAGCCATGGTCACGATTTTTTAGTGTAACATAGGTGTAACATACGCAGATAGCAAATATGTAAATGAGCATGAAAATTTATGTGTCAAGTCATTTGCATTAAAAATAAAAAGCTCTAATTTCATGGAAGTTTTAGGTCGCCGAACTTTTTAATTCAGTAAATCATTTTTCTTTAACCGTCCACCCTTCCAGCCCTCTAAGGACGATAAATCAGTAAGACGAATAACAACTTATCATCAAAACAGCTGAATGAGCCAAGACTGCCAACTATATTGGCGCGGTCAAATTTAAAAACGAGCGCGATGTAGAAAGCAATTCAATTTATAAAACCAATGTTTATAATCGTAAATGTTTTAACGATTAAACGAAATCTATATCTAAAAACAAAGAAAATGGCGGTTGCATCAAATGTGACGTCATTCCTGGGATCACGTGGTGGTGTAATTTCCTGGCTTCTGCAAGTAAGAAATATATTTGTTAGATTTCTGGATACTCTTTCCTAGAAAATACAATTAGATCATATAGCATAGATAAACAGTAGAGGCGATTTATATAATCTGTTATATAACCTGCAAGATCATTTATCGTAATGGTAGAGTCAAAGAAAAGAAAAAAACAACACGATATAGTTTTTGAAAAATGAAAACTATGGAAGCCCCTCCCCCGCTAAGGGATTGCAGAGAAAATATGCCACAAATATTGACTTAAAACTGTGTTATATTCTTCCGGTTCCGTTTAAATTAACAATTTGAAAATAAAACGTCATCTTAAAACTGTGCAGAAAGTCTCGTACCCAGTGCTTCCATTCAGTAACGATCTTGTAGAACTCCTCCCCAGGGCAGGTTCTGGGAAGAACTTGGCGATGTCCGTACAGGGTGTAGTTAGACATCAACTTGTTCCTTAGAAAAACAAAGTTCTCAATAAACTATACATAGAACTGGGGACGTAGCGAACGAAACGACTTGAAATAGGATAAATATGTACAACTTCGTACAACTTCGTACAACTTCGTACACCCTAACTTCGTGCATTTTTCCCTGATACAGGACATAGCTCATTTGAAGCACTATTCAGTCACTCGGTTACTCAATTTTTTTTTCAAGCAATGAAAGGTCTAACCTCCAAATTTTCGACAGTCCATGTTGTTCACGGAGAGTGACGATCTCGCGAGAGAGCACGATACTAGGCCAGGCTTGCGTAAACTTATCTGCCCCCCTCCCCAGCCTTCTTGCGGAGTAGGAAAAACATCCGAGCGTTAGACATTCAGCCGTCAAAAATTTGGATGTATATTTTCCCTTTAAAATACAGTCATTGCTTGAAGAAAATTACTGCGTACACCTCGAGCATATCATTCCGTCTATTTGCCCATGGAGTCTGCAAGACACTAGCTTATACGGGGTCGGCTGGATATTGTTAGCCTCTTTAGAGATGTGCTTTAAAATTAGATTTCATTACTTACCTCTCAACGGAAAGCTGAATCAGCATTTTCCCTGCCATTATGGCCTTCTCTGGTGGCAGCTTGTCGGTGAAATTTCCGATGAAACAAATTCCTGGTCATAAATTTTAAAAAAAATAGATTTTTTGTTATTCCGTGCATTTTTATAACCTAATATTAGCACAACGATGCATATATACATTGTACAGGTAGAATTCTCTATTGCAGCAGTAATAAGACAATGTTGAGTTGTGCTTATTATTTCTGGGTGAGGCCGAGAACTTGTTGATCACCCCTCGTACTTGTCGTTCCTGAAGACTGCCCGGCCAGGCCCCGGTTTCGAAATGTACTAAGAGCTAAGGGGTCAACCCGCCGTACGTGCAAATACTTGCAGTCTACGTGCCAAAACGGGAGCAATCTTTTGGGATCCGTAAGTGGTAAATATCGCCTCCGTACGAACTCGTAGGGAATCCGACGGATTTTGGAACACGCCGTAAAACTTTACGTGCAGGCCGAACACGAAAGTACGTGTCAGTACGGGCGACGCGCCTGCCTTGTAAAGCCTTAACGTCGTCTGAAATACGTGGCAGACGTGGCAGGGTTGTGCCCTTCAGCTTTACCGATTGATTGGCCGTTCCACATAGACCCCGCATGTGCGCCCCTCGTGTCCCACCCCCGCCCCTCAAACACGTCGCCGTTCCCGCCGACCAAGAAGTTGTAGCCGATGTCATCCCAGCCTCTGGTGTCCATGTGAAAATTCTGAATGCAACATCAAATAGACATATTTTCCATATAAGCCGGGTTTTTTCAAAATAATATGTAATTTAGTATTAGGGGAAGGTTTTTTTTATGCATTTTTTTTCGTGAAATGCGCCTCTAGATATATGGAGTCAGCCTATCTGAATATGAAAATGATGAAATTTGTTCCATGTTTAAATGATATATATAAACCCCTGTACATAGACCCCGCATGTGCGCCCCTCGTGTCCCACCCCCGCCCCTCAAACACGTCGCCGTTCCCGCCGACCAAGAAGTTGTAGCCGATGTCATCCCAGCCTCTGGTGTCCATGTGAAAATTCTGAATGCAACATCAAATAGACATATTTTCCATATAAGCCGGGTTTTTTCAAAATAATATGTAATTTAGTATTAGGGGAAGGTTTTTTTTATGCATTTTTTTTCGTGAAATACGCCTCTAGATATATGGAGTCAGCCTATCTGAATATGAAAATGATGAAATTTGTTCCATGTTTAAATGATATATATAAACCCCTGTACATACCCCTGAAGTTTTTACTATGGCAATGTACTGAACTGATACAAAACCATGCTTGCTAAGGTACTAAATTCTCGATAGTGGATTATTTCACATCCCATGGAAAATATTTGAGGCCAGAAAATATCAACATAAATATCTGTTCGTACCTGTATTCCCTGCACATACTTCTCACATTGTGACCGGTTGAAACATACATCTGGTTCGTAACTATGGTGGATGATGACGTAAGGGACAGGTAACGTCATACTGGCACGTGACCTGGGTGGTCTCGCGCCCCATTCTGCTCGGCTGATAATGGTGATCTGGGATTCACCTGAAATATAATATTATTAGATATTCAAGTTGTAGAATGCCCAGGACAAAAAATACCAAAAACCTGCTCAAAGCAATACCTCTATTCTCCATTTGCATTGAGGTAACAGAGACATGCCGTATTTTCGGTGGTTCTGCTGCTATCTACTTCAAAACAATTCTGGCTAGTTCTACTTCACACAGTAGGTAAGTTTTAACATATTCACGCTATTTTCAAGTAAGGCAATGTTGATTTGATAATATGGATGTCATCCTCTGAAAACCCCTAAACTGATACAAGCGTGCGAATTAAAAAAAAAACAGGCCAGAATAAAAATTGCCTTTATTATGAAATCTACGTTGTCAAAACCTCTGAGTTATGGACCAAAACCCTATCGTTACACCAGACGATCCCTGATTGGGATATTAAAAAGAAACCTTGGATCTTCTTATCTCTATTCACCCATGACCTACTTCTAATTATTCACTGTCACTTGAGCTGTGTAGCTTTTCGATGTTTTCTCTGTTTTCCTCTGACAACGCCCCCTTTTCTGTCATGATTATAAAATAAAACTGTGGCATTGAACAAGTCTGATTTGGTCAAAGATATGTACAGTTTTGCAAGCTTCCTCACCTTCATTTTTTTTCTCTTCATTTTGCTGTAATGTGGTGTTCTGCATCAACATACTACTTCCTTATTAGTGTCCAGCTTTTACACTGTCCCTTCCCAAATAGTGACTTCTACGACCGTAACATTTGAACATATTTGGCGACGAACTTCACTAACAAGGAAATAGAAGAAACGTATTAAGAGGCTCTGGACACTTGACAACTCATGTTTGGTATCGATCTCTATGCAGCTGTATGTGCCCTACTTGTTCACTGTCCCTTGAGCTTTTTTACTTTTAGATGTCCCCCTATTCTGATGGCAACGCTCGCTTTTCTGTCATTCATAAATATATTTACCGTGCCACTGTGAACCAACCTGATTTGGTCACACCATGGTTGCCTAATAAGTTTTGCAAGCTTTCTCAGCTCTATTTTGCTACAAATCATTATGTTTGGTGGACTATCCGTCGTCCTCTGGCGTTTTAAAATCCTATATCTCTGCATGTAAAAAGAACACGAACTGTCTCTGTTTCAGAGCAAGTTTGACAGTAGAAACCTAACTGTCCTCTACTTCGCTCTAGTTATTTTTTTGGACCAGCAACTCTGAAAACACGTGAGCTTTTCCTGATATATTTTTCTCTGTTCCGACCCTACAAGAAAAAAAGTTTTGTACCGGTAAACTGTACCGGTAAACTGTACCGGTATACTGTACCGGTACCAACCCCTACTCACCACTTGTAGTCGTCTTCACGAAGTACACTGTAAGCGCAGCAACTCTGGATCTTTCAATTACTGCCTCAGCTTGGGTATTGAGTAGCTTTACCGACTCACCTTTGAATCCTGAGTTGATAGAGACGAGGGCGGAGACACCAATCTTGACTCGCATATATTGAGTATTTATTCTACGTAGGGTTAGTATTACAAACCGCCATTTGTCTGAAAGTCCTGATGTCCCTAACTGATCTTTTGTGTCCGAATACGATGCGTAAGCCCGTGGTGAATCCAACGATGATCAAAGATGAGTCTTGGTCGTAAAAACTGGTATGGTCCAATACCCAATCTGAGTCCGTTATCCCTTGGTACTCGTATCTTGGAATTCCCTCCAAGCCTAATTCTCCCGAAACCGTCCTCCAGCTCGGGCCTTGAATTGAATCTTGGGGTTTCTTCCAAGCCTGTTTTCCTGGAGCTGTCTTCCAGGCCTAAGTGTCCTAAGACTCCTGGAAATTCCTTTTCCAGGCCTAAGTGTCCTAAGACTCCTGGAAATTCCTTTTCCAGGCCTTTGATCCTTCTTCTTCTTCCTTCTTGGAGTTTGTTCGTCTCCAAGCCTAAATTTCCTGGGGTTGAACTCCAGGCCCAAATTTCCTTCTGTTCTTCCTGAAGTCTTCACCCCAGGCCCAATTGTCCTTCTGTTGCAGTCCTCTGGCTCTACCCCTATTTATATCTCTCCTCTCCACATCCACCCCAGGGGTCTGGCGTGGGGACGCTATGCATTCAAATTAGCTGGTACCATATCTGGGACACACCACCACCCCAGGTGTCTGGCGTGGGGACGCTTTGCTTTAACAGCCACCCCAGGGGTCCGGCGTGGGGACGCTTTGCAATCAAATTCCAGCCGCCCCCGGGCTGGCCCTGCTGGAGTCTCCCTTGGTGAAGTGGCGGGGAGTAACTTCGGCGGGAAAATAACTTATGCTAATCTAAAAGCTAAAGGCGGCAAATTCAAACTGTAAGTTGGCGATTACATACACCATCAGAACAACGCCCATCAACAGAACCACAGAGACAACAGCAGAAACCTGACCAACCAACACATATCTTTTCATCTGTTTCTTTCCAAGTTTTTCCGCTGCTCCCCGCTTTTTGGTCTCCACGTCCATGGTGTGTGTTGAAGCGCAATAAAATCTCTCCAAACGTATTTCCTCTCCTATGTGGCGTCAAGCGTGGCGTAACTGGTAGAAAGTTCGGCTCGGAATCTATAGGTCCTGAGTTCGATCCCCGCCGTGCCCCCGAAGTTGTGCCCTTGGGAAATGCACTTTTACACGACTTTCCTAACTTCACCCTGGTGTAAAAATTGGTACCTGACTTCAGTCGGGGAGGTAAAAGACTACCTTTACCTTCTGTCTGTACCGCGTATATGGCACTGTTAAATATAAGTTACAAAATTTGAGTGCAGTGTCACATTGTCCTCGATCGTCTGTCCAAAAGCCAACAGAAAAAACTCTCTCCTAAGATTGCTGAGGGCGTTGCACTGACAACAGTAGCATTTATATATCTAGTCATCTTAACATTTCCTTGTGTGCATGTCTAATTCTTCAAGTGTCACTTGAAGAGAATCATTAACTCGATGCGTATTCGATAAACACACAAGGTTTGCCCATGCACCAGTGCGACCTAGTTACGCCGTATGGATGACATCCACTAGTGCATCAATTTTCCTCAGTTTAGGTGAAATCTCACTACACTTGGGGCACCGGTGCGGCACTGCGGGGTTCGTACACTGCGCCACTGTTGTGTTATTTTCGCCATTTCAAAATAATGTAGATATTGTGTAATGCGTCAAAGAATGACATAGAAGACAACAATATACACAAAACATATGAAAATTCGTTCTTTATCTCTGAAATTCATTGAGTAATCTTTCGAACCCCGTAGTGACACACTGGTGCCCCAAGTGCAGTGAGATACCACATTTTGCAAAGTTTTCGATCATGCTGTAAAGCGTGTGAGCAAATGTACTGAAGCTAGTGTTGGTGAATTTATGATAATTATAAGTCCGAAGGAAAACAAGATGACGTGAAAGTACACAAATGAAGAATCTTTCGATATTCATAATACTGATGTATTTATTCATTTGTTCAAACTTACTGACCACATAGATATTATAACGATGGTAACGGTTTTGGCTAAACTATCTTATTCGCACGCTCCGTTTGGAGATTTCCAGACGATGACATGACAGTCTAGGGCTGGGTATCGGTACGGCGTACCGGTACAAAACCGGTTTTTCTTATTGGACCGGTCCAGAAAAACCGGACCTGAAAAAAATTAGGTGGACCGGATGTTGGACCGATTAGAAAATTAACATATCATTTTATCAGGCATTCACACGTTTTGTCGCTTGCAGTTGGAAGAAAATGACAAGAGTGAAGTAGAGTAGAGTTTATAGTAATTTCTACCAAAGTTTACAGTCAATCAGTGCAGTTATCGTTGTATTATCTTAAAACGCCAGTGTAAGTCTAATACTCCCCAAACAGATTTCTTTGTAGTGAAATGGATCATTGGTATGAGTCATACTGAATCAGGTCCAGGTTCAGGTCCGGACCTGGACCTGATCCTCTGGACCTGAACCGGACCTGGATCTGAATTTTCTGTACCGGTACCCAGCCCTACATGACACTCCTTGCGATCAAAGGCCCAACTGCATCAGTTGAAATCAGAGGTAGGTGGGTACCGCTACAGAAAATTAAGGTCCAGGTCTGGTTCAGGTCCAGGGGATGAGGTCCAGGTCCGGACCTCATCCTGGATCGGATTCAGTATGTGAATGGACGGTGCTCAAAACAGCGGTCAATTTCGCTACAAAAACTCTTTTGTGGTATCTTAAAATCCTTCAAGGCTAACTACCTCTGTACAATTGACTGTAAACCTTGGTAGAAATGACTATTGTCTCTATTTCGCTCTTAATCTTATTATTTTCTTTGACCGGTAAGCCTCAAAACGTGTGAGATGTATAATCATATAATCTGATTATTTTCCAATAAGTCCAGCATATGCATCCGGTCCATCTTATTTTTTACGTCCGGTTTTTCCGGACCGGTACAACAAAGAAACCCAGTTTTGTACCAGTACACCGTACCACTAGTTGAAATGTATTGCGTTCCGTGGATGCTTGTAACTCCCGTCGTATATCAGTGGCTCACAAAACTCATAGTTCTCGCCTCTCCACCATTTGTCCAAGTCATTATACACCTTTCTCTCCGTAGGAGACGTCTTGAAAAGTTTCTTACAAACTTCGCAATACCTCCCGTCCAAAGTCTCGGGTAGATTGTTAGGAGGTTGAGTCTTCCATGCAAAATACTGGTTGTATTCGTCGTCGTTTTGATCGAGATATTTTAAGTAGTTTGCTAGCTCTTTGGGTGAGTTGAAGTCGTCAACATGGATAAAAGATTTCGGTGGAGCAAATCTTTCGTAGTCATCTCTAGGTGCACCTAGTACGATTGGAACGATTTCATTTCTAAGAGAGTTGTCCCAGAACTTTTCCGTTATGTATTCAACGCATATGAAGTTTTCAAACGCTAGATAGAACTTATACTGGTGTAGGTGCTCTATGAAACACTGCCTATCCTTTTTCGGACAATGGCTTTCATTGCCACAAGCCCCCAAAATGTCTACTTTGATATGTTTTTTCAACTCAGTTACGTAAGAAAACCTTGACAAATGTTTGTAACAGTTGCTCACATACCAAAGAACAAGTTCGGTCTTCTGTTTGGCGTAATCTTTGTTTGGATCAGGAGGGGTTTCAGATAGTTCCTGATAAGTTTGGGTTATATGGCCCCACGTGGCAAGGATATCAGAATCGTTTCTGTAAGTGAAAGTCCAATTAAAGACGCCACCGTAAGACGCCAAGTCAATGTCTCTTGTAAGATGTGGGCATTCATACGGCATGTATATCCAGTATTGGTGTCTGGGTCGTACTTTGGGGAAATTCGTTTTATTGTAGACTAGAGGGAAACCATGGATTCCTCGAAAGAGAACTGCATCTGCTTCTTTGACTTGTTCCCTATCCTTGGTGAACACACACTGAGGCATGCCGGGACAAGGATTTTTCGGCGGCCATTTTGGAGTCGAGTTCCAAACAACAATTTTCCTTTTGTCGGGTGAATTTCTTTGTACGGTTTCTTCGTTCCAGACTGAATAGAACTTTGACGATGGGTTATTATCCGATGAAAAGGAAATATAGTACCGTGGAAGTGATGAACGTTGAATAAGAGTTGTGTTTTCACCTCCATTGTGATGATTCTTGCTTCTTCCGAAGTTGGTTCCAACAGAAGGATTCCGTGTAGCTTGATTCGCCAATGTGTATTCATACACAGTGCACAGTAGATACATGTAAACAAGTAGTGATAGAAAAACTCCGACAGTTTTGAAGAGGCTGGGTTTGTTGTACACGTCTCTAGGCTCCATATTCGTGAGTCTTTCCACTGGGATGTATCCGTCAATTTCTTCTCAACACGTAAATTGAATATTGTGCGGTTGCAATGTTTAGACGAAAGATCGTTTTAAGCATACCGCCAAGTCATCCCAGAATCCTGGTCTGAAATATAAACAAGAAAATATCTATAAATTGTTGTGAACACCATTAGTCATGATGTTAATCAATGTCTTGACATAGCCTGTAAATTTGAGTGTGATTTCATTTGCATTTTTTTTTGGAAAGATTCTGAAGGAGGTACATTTTTTTACACCGTAGCATTTTTTACAGGTGATGTGATATTTCCAAAAACACCTACTCTCCAAGCAGAGAGAGGCGTATTATGTGTATAGGCGTTTTGTCGGGCTTTCTATTTTGTATATCTTTTACTTTTGTCTCGCGGCCGAAAGTCCGATAAAAACGCAAAAACAACGCAAAAATTAACCCTATTTCCTTCTGAAATGTTGAATTTAATCTTGTGAACAGCAAAGAATAGTGATAACGCATTTTGGGTTGCCGATTTAGTACGTGAGACATGTCTAAAACTAAAAATATTTTCTCCCCAAACTTTATATTTTTTATCTCTTAACAATTCTCTGAAATTTCGACAAAAAAATTGCAGGTGAGGAAGACACAACAGTTTTTCTATGGCATTGGCGTATGCTGAACTTTTCTACGCCGCATGGGGGGGTGGGGTGGGGGGGGTGACCCACCCGAATTTAGACTTAGTACCTTCTTCTCACTCCCCTTCTCAACCTAATAGTCGTCATGCAAGACAAGAAAAATCCCTTACCAGTTGAGAATGTCAGAAGAAGTCCATGTTACCTCCTTGGAATGGCACAGTGAATGTATGTTTTCAATTCTCGAAAATACGTCGACAGATCGCACGACCCAAATATATCGCAAAGTCTGAAACCGGTTCTACCTCCCAATTTTAATATATGCAATAAACTTCATTGTCATTTAATACCTTTTGTTGTCTGTACGGCTTACATTTGCATATCATTAACCACGGGTAACCTACGTAGGTTTCTTTTGTTTTTCTAGCGTCTAATAAGTCGGTTTTATTTTGCTTTGAAAGACGTTTCAAAGTCGGGAACTTTCTGTCAAGGAATACCATGATAAAGCCGCAATCGCTGCAACCTTTAGAATATGGCAAAATATAAAAGTGAGAGACTACGTGTGTGCTTTTCCTGTTATAGCGCTGTCAAAATTGATGCAATCTATTCAGAACATTGCAGACAACGTTTTATCAGTAACTCCGAGAAAAATATCGTCATCATTTGCATCCACGTTTACACAAATTGTTATATATAACGTCCTTGATATTATCAAATCAACATGGCTTAACGTAAATGAACAGATTGTTTTAACGTACAGGCGACAGATTGTTCGTTAATTTTCTTAGTAATTATCAGTGAAAGAACCGGTCTTGTCAAATAAACAAAGAGATAGAACAGAATGCCAAACGGAGACAGGTGTCAAGACATGACGCAATAGTTAGCACCTGCACCTAGATCAACTACAAAGCTTTAAAACATTGAAAACCCTTTGTCGATGGTATATAGGTTATATAGGCGAGCTAAAATTTGGGGTGCCTGTGGACCGAATGAGTAATATACTTTTTGAATCAGTTGTAAGAAATGACCTTTGTAAATCTTTGGGTTTCCGCGCCCCCACGAGATAATGGAATCATCGCCATATGGCTGTTTTGAGCCTACGGGACCAATCCAAGAGCTCTAATTAGGGGGTATCTTTGCAGACTATCCGTATACATGAGTAGGGTGTATTGGAAATGTGTTTGAGCATGTTTTGAAGTTTTCTTTCTTGACTTAGAATGGCAAACTTTTTTCCACTTTCCCATAGGGTTACATGCATAACTGACTATCACTATCTAGCGTAGCCTCAACCCCTCCCCCAAACCTGTAACCGAACTGACCCCTGGAGGGTCAAAGGTTAAAAGGCAAGGTACTGTCAACATGTTTGACCTACATTTTCTATAAACAACAAATCTCAACAGTGTACAACTACGGAACAAGTTATTTAGTAGCCACGTCCCTTATACCCGTTTTCTGCGGCTGAAATGGCAGGGGTGATATCGTAAGGGCATTCCCGCGATATTCAACCTTGGGTGGGAGCGTGGAAGCAACCAGATAGATCCAAACTTTAGAGTTAGGCGTTTTCTTGAAAAAAAAAACGTCTAATTTCTAGTACTTGTTAGCTGTACTTGTACTGAATTATTCTTCCAGTTCATTCTAGTGACGCTGAAGAAGAGTGATGGATGTCACTCAAAATGTCCGGAAGTAAATCTTTCATTTTAATCCAGTTCTACAGATTGAATAACAATGAGCAGATCAACCGCTTTTTCCATTTAATGTGGTGTATCATATGCTTGGCAATCTTCTTCTGCAGCCAATAAAGAAGTCAGTCTCAATCTGTCTAGATATAGCCAACAGTACAATTCAAGTTGGCTCCTTTAGAAATAGTAATACATGTAATAACCACCAATTTTAACATATGCTAAGCGTCTGTCATGTACTTGCAAATTGCACTATATTCACTTCATGTGTATATTAGAATAATGCTGTAACTAATTCAAATGTAGCTGTAGCTTTCCTCATCGGAAGTGTGGAAACATCGGGCAGTTTGTACTGCAGTGCAGATGATTAAATCTCTTCCAGTTCCTTCTTATTCTTTACCATTACATCAGGCACCCATCTGAACTGCCTGATTTCAACAGGTCGATTGATACATACATGCCCATCATATGTTAATGTTGAAATAATATAATTCTACTATTTGTTTCTACCTTTAGTCTAGTATGGATAGGAACCATGGATATTACTTGTTAGATTATATCACTTTAATGTGCAATCAGTCTATGCCGTCCTCGTTCTTCTCTAATGTTTAACTCTTCTAATACACAGACGGAGCCTTTAGGAGCAAATTATTGTTTCCTTCAAAGAATGCTTGGTTGAAGGGTGGATGTATAAATATAATGAGTCATGTTGGTTGGTTACCGTTGGATGATGGGTCAATAATAATTAGAATGTTATAGCTAGATGCATTGTTCTGAGTGCGCGTTACTTGGTACACAGACTAAGGCTTCAAGCATATTAGCTAGTTGTTGTTTCCTTCAGCTCAGCAGTGCTACTGGGAACAATGGAAATACTATTAGCCTGTTAGCATTAGCATTACCATGTTAGCCCTGACAATGGCTATGAGGTTTAGTGCACGAATACTTGTCGATGTCTGCCATTACAGATGCTTTGAATAATTTTGAATCTCTCTGCCAGCCAGTCTATCCAAACTATGACACTACGCACAAGAACTTAACGACATAAGGGGATGTTTTCATTTTGAATATATGACAGCTAACTTAAGCTTTATCTCAAGCGAATAATGGATCCAAAACAGCTGGAAATGTGCAGTATGTGTCCTTAGTGTGACAAAACCCATTGACATTACTTGTTAGCCTTGGCCTATTAACTATTAAGCTGACTGAAATGACATTTGTCAATGTCTTCCTATATACAGATGCTTGGAATATGTTTGAATACATTGATTATCTAAGATGATTACACAAACGATTGATGAAAATTGATTGGAATGGTAGAGTATGGGTCCTGGGTGGTGATTCCATGTACGGTACGTGTTAGCCTTGACCATGGCAGTGAACAGTCCGTCTGGTTTCTTCAGGAGGTTGTCTGGTGAGTCGTTACTAGTGTTAGCCTTGACCATGGCGGTGAACAGTCCGTCTGGTTTCTTCAGTAGGTTGTCTGGTGAGTTGTTACTTGTTAGCCTTGACCATGGCAGTGAACAGTCCGTCTGGTTTCTTCAGCAGGTTGTCTGGTGAGTCGTTACTTGTTAGCCTTGACCATGGCAGTGAAGAGGCCGTCTGGTTTCTTCAGTAGGTTGTCTGGTGAGTCGTTCTCCACCAGTTTTCCCTGGTCCAGAACCAGGATCCGGTCAGAGTTTAGGATGGTCGCTATCCGGTGCTGTTGAGTGAAGCGTTTAGAATTGGTTACAACAGGGGACACTGTCTACAAGTATGATATTACAATAGTTAATCGATATCTAGATAACAATAAGATGTCTCTTGGGGGGGGGGCATGAGAAATTCTGCGTACTTCAGGGACAATCTGGGGGTCTGAGAATAAAAAATCATTTTATTTACTGAGTCCATTACAGTAATGAGAAGAAATAGAGGATGACGGTTGGTATCCAGTGCGTGTATGTCATTAGATTTTATGCCATGCTACAATGTTAATTTGGCAATATGTAGTGTGATAAATGTTTGCGATTTTATTTTATTTTATTTCACCAACGATCTTTTCCTGCATTAATCACTCATTGTATCTGGCCCGCGTCATGTTCATAATGTTGTTGTTCTTCGGATTTCATTAAAAAAATACTACTCATTTTTTTAAAATATCGACATGAAATATTTCAGGTTTGTACCTTATTGCAATCAATATATGTATGGATAAGTTTAACTTTGCTACTAGTCTCCTGGTTTCATTTTGACCACTTGCTCAATTTCATTGCAAAATTTCCAACATCTTACAACTTAGAAAAATGATATTTTTCGGGTAAATCAGTGGAATCGTGGTGCATGGTACATGTGCTCCTAAAAAGACCATACTTACAGCAACCGTTATAACCGTTCTGTCTCCAAAGGCCACCTTTATAACATCCTGCAGAATAGCATCCTGTAAAGGAAAATTAAAAATAAGTGTACATTAAGATGACTTGCGAGTCAAGAATAGTCGAGGCATTGTTAACTATATAATGTACATTTCTAATTTACCAGTTCTAGATCATGAACAAAACAGTTAAAATCAAATAAAATTTGACTTCTATTTCTTTATTTTTAGATCCACAGTCACTTCTTCCTTCCAAAATGCTTTTGACCAAATTGACCCTGGCCTTCACCTCTGACCTCTACCCTCTGACCTCTTACCGTTTCCATGTCAACAGAAGCTGTGGCCTCGTCCATGATGAGGATCCGAGATTTCCGGACAAACGCTCGGGCCAGGCAGAACAGCTGTAGATGGGGAAAAGGAGACATGGAAGACGAAAGACTAAATATTCACTTTGATTTCGTCTGCACAGGTACAATTTTAAACCAAGTTAATAGAAAAGAGGAGAAAAATCGACAACATTTTAAGACAGAGGCCAGAGTGACCAACGTACCTGTCTCTGACCAACACTGAAGTTTTCTCCACCTTCTGTTACCATCTCATCTGGAAAAAAAGCGAAGTGACAAAGTTCTCAAAATCTGTTTAGATGTTGATATTCTTATCATGTTTTACCAGCATTTAGAAGAATCAGCGTGCTGTCGTTTCTACATACATCAGAACATGGAGTCGCCACTGAGTCGCCACTGAGTCGCCATGGAGTCGCCATAGACGTTCTCATCAGACAGCTTTAATGAACACGCACAACTAGATGCGCAACGGTAAGGTGTGACAGGCAATCTAATGTAAATATGACTACCTGTTGTTAGCGCTGCGTGCCTGTAAAACTGATGTGTTTAGCTAAAAGGGAATACCAGTTATACTGATACAGAATCAATATCTCAATTTTTACAAGCATAATGCCAACAATAACCATTGTTCGAATTCCACAAACTATGTGTTTGCATTTAATACACCTCTTGAAACAGCAATGATGTTTGTACTGTGTGGGACAGCGAGCTTTGGATGGTACTACCCACTTACCCAATTTACTGGGCAGGTCTGTAACAACATCCTTGAGCTGTGCAATCTCCAAGGCCCTCCATAGCTCGTCATCATCACTATCTTCTTCAGGGTCGAGATTAAACCTGAACAAAAATGGACGTAAAATAGAACAGGGGCATGAAGACAAGTTTTTGAATTTGGGCCAATGGGAAAATTATCTGAGGGGCCATAAAAAGCGATCACAATGGTCAGGTGGCCATTATGTAGGTCTGTTTACTAATACAGTGAACAATGTATGTCGATGGCCAATCCTAATGTAGAGGAGATCACTTACACAAGTTTCACTTTATATGGCCAAGTCCTTGTGCAGTGGTGGTTACTTGTTTATGCTTGATTATATATCAATGACCAGGTTGTCATTGTGCAGAGGTAGCCACATGTTTAGGTTGGACTGCATATCAATAACCAGGTGGTCCTTATGTAGAGGTGGTCACTAGTACAGG
Source organism: Branchiostoma floridae (assembly GCF_000003815.2). Taxonomy (NCBI): domain Eukaryota; kingdom Metazoa; phylum Chordata; class Leptocardii; order Amphioxiformes; family Branchiostomatidae; genus Branchiostoma; species Branchiostoma floridae. The sequence goes on from NC_049996.1 coordinate 4,048,615, forward strand.
TTTGACTGTGTATCGCTGGTCACGTTGACCTTATGTAGAGGCATCACTTGTACAGGTTTGAACGTATATCAATGGCCATGTGGTCCTTATGTAGATTTTGTCACTTGTATAGATTTGACTTTATGGCAATGGCCAGGTGATCCTTATGTAGAAGTGGCCACTTGTACAGTTTAGACTGTATATCAAAGGCCATGTGGTCCTTATGTAGAGGTGGTCACCAGTACAGGTTCGACTGTATATCAATGGCTAGGTAGTCCTTATGTAGAGTTGGTCACTAGTACAGGTTTGACCGTACGTCGGTGACCAAGTGGTTGACTGAAAGCAATGGAAGCAAATTGTATGATAAGGAAAGTACCAATAACCAATGTAACAATAGTCACTAACGTGATGTTATCACCTCTCGATTCATAGGGAGGGTCAGAAGTGTCACTGCCTGCAAGTGCTGTGACTCATTTAACAGGCACTGACCTGATGGTGCCACTGAACAGCACGGGGTCCTGAGGGATGATCGACAGGCGTGACCTCAGCAAGGTCAAGGGCACACGACTAATGTCCACTCCATCTATGGATATCACACCTGGAGAAGTACGAAATGTGATCATCATTATCTATAGCTGGACCAGACGCCGGATGTTCCAATGTACAATGGTCCGAAAGCAAAAACATGTAAATCTAAATTTGTACAAAATGCGCAAGCTCACCTTCAAACATGTCAATCATCCTGAAGAGAGTCAGAGTGAGAGAAGACTTCCCACTGCCTGTCCTGCCACAGATGCCCACCTAGTAAGTGGACCAATAAATGGATCAATACATTTCACATCTTTTGCATATATGCAAAATTACAAGTAGAGTAAGAAACTCCCCCAAAGACAGGAAAAGTACATCAATGCGGGTTCTTATGCTCCTTGTCTTTAACCCTATTCAGACCGGGGGGGGGGGGGGGGGGGGTTGAGGCCTGCGCCAACTTCGATGCCCTATAACGCCAGAACGGCTTACGCTAAAGCCACCAAATTTGGTGAGTTTTCCTACAATATTGTTGGCAACAATTGTAAGAAGTTTGACAAATTTTCCATTTTTTCGTGTTGCCATGGCAACCGTTTGCTGACAGGCAGTTTTGAAAAAAAATCACTATTTTTGGTTCTACGATGTATTTTTCACATTTACTTGCTATATTACTGCTATTTTGTTACATAAATAAAATGTTATATTATTTAGCATATCTTTCATAATTATATTTGCATAAATTATGCTAATTTGATGACGTCATCAGCCCAAAATCCAAGATGGCGGACCGTATGGCCAGATCAAGAATAACAAGCTAATTATCCCTTAAAATTTGTAACTACCTGGTATTTTTTCATCAAAAACCATCTAAATGAATGAATTTAGTCTATTTCCATTACCCTTTGTGATAATTTGTTGCAAAAAAAAAAAGTAGTTTTAAAAATTCAAGGTAGTGGATATAATATGGCGGAGCCTAACTCGTATCTAAGATGTGTATGACGTCATTTTATGACGTCATTATGACGTCATCGATGTTGCTATTGGCCATACAAGTCGTAATAAACATTATTATTCTGTTATCTGCACTTGTTGTTTCATTTTTGTAGTATAACTTGAAGTTGTCTGAGAATACCCTTTTTTCATGGGTTCGGCCAATATAATCAAATTGATGACGTCATAATTACGTCATTTTACGTCAACGTAACTTCAAACGTCGAATAATCGTCAGATATTATGTCGATATCACGTCCTGAAAATTTGGTGGCCCTACGGCACGTCGTTCAAGAGTTAAAGGACTTAGAAGTGGAGGGCCTCAAAAAAGCCCGGTATGAATAAGGCGAAGTCACCTATTTTGATTTACCGTAAAAAGCTTTTGTGGAGCAATTTTCTATCCCTAATTTTCATCCCAAGATTGTCGCATTTTGAATAATCAAATTCCTGAATCTTCCTCCATTCAATCCCTCATTAGGGTTATTCTTTACTACATAGACCCGATTACACTAAACTAGATTCGCCTATTTCAGCTGTTAGGGTGAATCTATTAGTATGTAGGTGCCCTCAGACTGAGGAGAAAGCATGGCGCTTTTAACATATACTATTATCATTAGAAGACATCATCATCTTATATCAAAAATAATACAGAGATCCACCCTAACATTACACATTGATGCACAGCACACCAGTGCTAGTTTTGCGTCTTCGAGAACACTACGAACTGATGCCAAACATTGACTTTTGTGACGTCACAACAATGATATTGAGATAGATCATCCATACCTTCTCCCCTGCCCTGATGTTAGCCGTTACCATGGTGAGAACAGGGTCCAGAGTCTGGTCATACCGGGCAGACACGCTCTCTAACTGAACTGTACCAGACGCCGGCCATTCTTCGGGAGGGATGGTGTTACCTGCACATGCATCCAAGATTTTTCGGTCAGAGTTTGTTACTGTAACTTCCAACCTCAAAAGATTAGACTTACCCAAATATTCGAATGGATAGCTCTGGAATGAGCAATCTTCTGCTTCTGTTACGTCATTGTAGAACACATGACTCGGTGAGAGGTAGATTATTAGATGTAGAAAACCTATTGCGCCCCCCGTCTTGCTAACTACATGCAACTTTACAGCACAATGACCCCAGAACATAGAAGACCTCTGGAATTCCAACATGGCCGCCAAAACCTTTATTATTATTCTAAATGCTCGAAAATGGCGCCGAAGGACAAAAGAGAAGTTGAAAAACTGACCTACAATGGCGGCCAGCTGGGATCGGGCAGCTAGGACAGTTTATCTCTTGTAAGTGCCCCGGGGAGTTTAAGCCCGATAAGGTCCACCGAAAAGGGTAGCGATAACTCCTTCGGGTTTAAACTCCCCCGGAGCGCTAATGTGAGATCGGCGGTCTGACTGCCTTGGCTCCCCGAAAAAAACTCGCTAGCTACTCGGTCCTGTCTGGCTCCCAGAGTAAAACTGACCTGATATGCGTTCGTAAATCTCTCCCGGCACTCTTGAGTAGTTCTCCACCCTCTCTACACTTGTCATATTTGCTTCAACCTTGGCAAAGGCACTCACCACAGAAAACATCTGTACCTGCATCTGTAAGGACAATAAGCTCATTAAACACAGAGTGATTTCAGTCAACCATATGTCCGCCAATAATATATCTGTTACATTGCGTTATATGCCATTAAAAAGCTCATCTGTTGTCATTTATGATCTTCGTTCAGCTACAATACTCCAAATTGCGGCAGAAGTGGCTAAAACGATGAAAAATCTGCTATACCAGTAAAGCACAAATCCAAACTAGAAAAAAAAAAGAAAAAAAAAGAAAAAAAGGAATTACATGAATTTCCCGCACTACTACTTCGCGTTTTATATACATTCACTGTTTTATTCATATGCCAATAAATACATAACATACGATACCCGTATGGCACAGCTTAACACAACCTGGGCTAACAGGCGGGGCCCCGTGTTGAATTTAAGTCCAACTTATAATGATCCAAAGAACCCGGTTACAAATGGATGCTAACAGTGGGCACGCCAATAGGTACACCCGCGGTACCCGGCAGTCCACCGGGACAAATCTCTGTTTTCGGGGCCCGGCCGGGGCTATTCACCTGAAGGGCACCGGTGTAAT
>NC_049996.1:4061163-4081372 GCF_000003815.2 Branchiostoma floridae
TAGACTATACTTACAGCAACAGTTATTACTGTTCTGTCTCCAAAGGCCACCTTTATAACATCCTGCAGAATAGCATCCTGTAAAAAAAAAGTAAAAACAAGTGTACAATAAGATGATTTGCGAGTCAAGAATTGTCAATGCATTCCCAACAACATGATGCAAATTTCTAATTGACCCAAATTCTAAATCATGACCAAAACCCGTTAAAATCAAGTAAAAGTGTACTTCTTTCCCTTGATTTTAGACCCACAGTCACTACTTTCTTCCAAAATGCCTTGGCCTTTACACCCGACCTCTACCCTCTGACCTCTCACCGTTTCCATGTCAACAGAAGCTGTTGCCTCGTCCATGATGAGGATCCTAGATTTCCGGACAAACGCTCGGGCCAAACAGAACAGCTGTAGATGGAGAGGGGGACAGATCGAAGAATATGCACTTAATTTTTACTTTGCTTTATACTACACAGCTATAAATTCAAACCGAGTTGATAAAAAAGAGGCAACAAAAATCGACAACATTTAGTGACAGAGGCCAGGGAACCAACTTACCTGTCTCTGGCCAACACTGAAGTTTTCTCCACCTTCTGTTACCATCTCATCTGGAATAAAAGTAAAGTGACAAAGTTCTTAAAATCTGTTTAGATGTTGATATTTTTATCATGTTTTACCAGCATTTAGAAGAATCAGCGTGCTGTCGTTTCTACATACATCAGAACATGGAGTCGCCACTGAGTCGCCACTGAGTCGCCACTGAGTCGCCATGGAGTCGCCATAGACGTTCTCATCAGACAGCTTTAATGAACACGCACAACTAGATGCGCAACGGTAAGGTGTGACAGGCAATCTAATGTAAATATAACTACCTGTTGTTAGCGCTGCGTGCCTGTAAAACTGGTGTGTTTAGCTAAAAGGGAATACCAGTTATACTGATACAGAATCAATATCTCAATTTTTACAAGCATAATGCCAACAATAACCATTGTTCGAATTCCACAAACTATGTGTTTGCATTTAATACACCTCTTGAAACAGCAATGATGTTTGTACTGTGTGGGACAGCGAGCTTTGGATGGTACTACCCACTTACCCAATTTACTGGGCAGGTCTGTAACAACATCCTTGAGCTGTGCAATCTCCAAGGCCCTCCATAGCTCCTCATCATCACTGTCTTCCTCAGGGTCCAGATTAAACCTGAACACAAAGGGACAGGAATAAGTTTAGAGTAAGATAGATATGACAAAACGGGTAGTGAACAAGCCATGGTTCTAAGAGGGACAGGCTAGGAAGTAGGTCAGACAGAGTCAGGATGAGAGATCCAGAGAGGTGAGAGTGTGAGAGAAGTTGTAATAAAGAGCATTCGACTGCACTGGAGTGTCTTGCCTCTTGAATTAAAAGAACCTGTTCGTAATAAGGAAATCGAGTTCGGTAGATAAGTGACCCTACTCCTAGGTTTTTGAATTTGAGTGCATGGGAAATAATCTGAAGGGCCATAAAAAGTGACCACAATCGTCAGGTGACCATTATGTAGATGTGTTTACTAATACAGTAAACAATGTATGTCGATGGCCAATCCTAATGTAGAGGTGATCACTTACACGGGTTTGACTTTATATGGCCAAGTCCTTGTGCAGAAGTGGTTACTTGTCTATGTTTGATTGTATATCAATGACTAGGTGGTCCTTATATAGAGGTGGTCAATAGTACAGGTTTGACCGCATGTCGGTGACCAAGTGGTCCTTATGCAGACGTGGTCAGAGGTAGAGGGTTGACAGGGCACAATGGCAACTAATCGTATAATAAAACAATGTAATAACAAGCACTAAAGTGATGTTTAACCTCTCAATCAATAGGAGGGTCAGAAGTGTCACTACCTGTGCTGTGAGTCATTTATAACAGGCACTGACCTGATAGTGCCACTGAACAGCACGGGGTCCTGAGGGATGATTGACAGGCGTGACCTCAGCAAGGTCAAGGGCACACGACTGATGTCCACTCCATCTATGGATATCACACCTGGAGAAGTACGAAATGTGATCATCATTATCTATAGCTGGAAGATAAACTCTAAGTTGCCGGATGTTCCAATGTACAATGGTTCGAAAGCAAAAACATATAAATCTAAATTTGTACAAAATGTGTAAGCTCACCTTCAAACATGTCAATCATCCTGAAGAGAGTCAGAGTGAGGGAAGATTTCCCACTTCCTGTCCTGCCACAGATGCCAACCTAGTAAGTGGAAAAATAAATCAAAGCTTTTGCATAAAAGTTATACAAGACTGCATATGTAACAAATCCCAACCCATTTATGAGGGTGCACATGCTCCTTGTCTTCGAAGCAAAGACACTTATTTGATTTATCGCAAAAAGTTATTGTGGAGCAATTTTCTATCCCTAATTTTCATGCCAAGATAGTCACATTTTGCATAATTAAATTCCTGCATCTTCCTTCTTAATTATGTGTATAGCGATGCCAAGACCCCCCCCCCCCTTTCTGCCCTCATTAGGGTTATTCTTTACTACATAGTCCCGATTACACTAAACTAGATTTGCCTATTAGATCTGTTAGGGTGAATCTATTAGTATGTAGGTGCCCTCAGAATGAGGAGGAAGCATGACGCTTTTTAACATATACTATTATCATTAGAAGTTATCATCATCTTAGGTCACATACAATACAGAGATTAATACTAACAATTCGAAGTTACACACAGCACACCAGTGCTAGTTTTGCGTCTTCGAGAATCATACGAACTGATACCAAGCATTGACTAAGGTGACGTCACAACAATGATAACGAGGAAGATCATCCATACCTTCTCCCCTGCCCTGATGTTAGCCGTTACCGTGGTGAGGACAGGGTCCAGAGTCTGGTCATACCGGGCAGTCACGCTCTCTAACTGAACTGTACCGGACTTCGGCCATTCCTCGGGAGGTATGGTGTTACCTGCACATGCATCCAATATTTCTTCGTCTGAGTTTCTAACTGTTACTTCCAACATCAAAATGATTAGACTTACTCAAATTTTCGAATGGATAGCTCTGAAATGAGCAATCTTTTGCTTCTGTGAGGTCACTGTAGGACAAATGACTCGGTGGGCTGTGGTAAATTTGAAAAAAACGCCTATTGCGCCCCCCGTCTCTGTTGAGGGATGGCAACATAATATCCACAGCTCACCAAGTCGCTAGTCTAGCCAAGTCTAGCAACATGACATGACATTACAGAGACAATGGATTGCCCATCCAGCAACTATCGTGACCCATGGAGTTTATTAGCCCCAAAATTTGGGTAATTTCAATTCTTGGTGTTGAAAGTTACAATTTAACTTAACAAATTGAATTTACAAACTGACCTGTTTTCTGTTCGTAAATCTCTCCCGGCACTCTTGAGTAGATCTCCACCCTCTCTACACTCGTCATATTTGCTTCTACCTTGGCAAAGGCACTCACCACAGAAAACATTTGTACCTGCATCTGTAAGGACAATAAGCTCATTAAACACAGAGTGATTTCAGTCAAACATATGTCCGCCAATAATATATCTGTTGCATCGCGTTATATATCATTAGAAAGCTTATCTGTTGTCGTTTATGACCCTATGATTTTTACTACAATTGCTTGAGTTAACTCCAAATTGTGGCAAAAGTGGCTAAAAACGTTGAGAAATCTGCTATACCAGTAAAGAACAAATCCAAACTAGAAAAAAAGGAATTACATGAATCTCTCGCACTACCACTTCGCGTTTTAAAGACATTCACTGTTTTGTTTTTTTTTTGTCCGCGAATAGCTGAATAACATACGATACCCGGATGGTACCCCTGGGCTAACCGGCGGGGCCCGTGTTGAATTTAAGTCCAACTTATAATTATTCAAGGACCCGGTTACTAATTCCCCCCGGATGCTAACAGTGGGCACGCGGCAGTCCACCGGGACAAATCTCTGTTTTCGGGGCCCGGCCGGGGCTATTCACCTGAAAAGGCACCGGTGTAATTGGGACCGTACCAAAGACTAAAGAAAACACAAGAAAGCATACATACCCGGATGGCGTATGATATAGCGAGTCCGACCCATGCAGGTGACACCAGTCCATGTAGCCCCGCGACTACAGACGACAGGCCCGCAACGAAAATTATAACAGCGCCCGCACACACCTGGAAATTTTGTCATCATCATTTGTAAGCATTAAGAACAAACTGACCGAGACCATCAGACTTCACTCCTTCATGAATTTAAGCTCCACCTGGTAGACCATACAGAAACTGCATGCTAAGTACAAAAAAAACAATGATTACGATCATAGCATCTTTTGAATAAGTTAGAATTATGTAGTGAAAATCTTAGGACACTGAAGAGATTAATCCCTTTACATATATAAGACTTGGTAAGTATCAACCAAGTCTTATATATCAAACGGGAAAAATCCTAAGAGGTTTACTAGATACTAGCTTAAAGTATCTTCTTCATCTTTCATATACACGTCCAACTTCATGTGGTTGAAGACTCCGGACGCGGATTAGGACAAGGGTCTTTTGGTTTAAGTTGGGTGGTCGCTTTTTGCTTTTGTTCGTTATGTTTGTGTGTGTGTGAGTGTGTGTGGGGGGGGGGAAGCTCCTCATGGGCAGGGACGCTACTCCTCACACCTATAGTATTCATCATAATCTAGGACATACTGTAAGTGATGACTTACCAGTCGCACCCCCATCCAGCCTTCCGCCCCCATCGAGTACAAAAGTGGGACAAAGGAGTCGTTCAATCTCTCCATCATCTGTTTCGTAAATCTCTCTTCTGCTCTGTTCATCCAACACAAAATATTTCTAAAATCAACCTACAGCGGCTCGGTTCTTTGTTGCTAATACAATAGGTAACATAGGAGAATTCTTGTACAAAACCAGGTTAAACTTACTTGTTTACGTTTCAATGACACCATCCTCAGAGCTTCTGACTGGAGTTATGCTTCTCACCGCTATATGTAGCCGATGTAGGTGGCGCTTTTGCAGCGAGAACGCTATCCCAAACGTGGCCAAGTTTGTATTCCCCCTCGTCCCGGTTCATCACTGGGATTGACTTTCTTATCAATACCGACTCTGTAACCTGGTTGTGTACAAGGATTCTCCTATATCCTATATTTTATCAACCTAATAAAACTATTTTTGGAGTTTTTGCAACGTTTTGCAAAATTCGACTCGGGTGAATCACGCAACTTGCATTTGTAAAACATTACGACAATCAATAAACCCAAGTATTTCCTTCATTATTAATATGGATATCTTACCTGTAGGCCCGTATAGTAGAAAGTCCGCCAAAAGACTGTGACAGCTGACTGTACACTGGAGACTCCTTCATGAGGTTGATCCTCTTCAGTTCTCTGTGACGGGATTAAAGTACTACTTACCGTGGCCGATAGAAAAAGGAAGTGTGCCGCGCAGAAAAATAAGTGTCTCACGCAGAAAAAAGTGTGTTTTGCAAAAAAAGCTAGTGTGTCACACAGACAAAAAGTAAGTGTGTTTTGCAAAAAAAAAGTGTGTTTGTACAGAATCATTAAGCTATTACGACTTTGCCATCATGACTAAGGAACATGTGCTTAGCAACTTTTGTGTATGTAACAGTTCAGACTCTGTCTCTAAAACGTAGGGCAATTGTCAGAAGGTTTGTTTTGATGGACAGACACGTTGCAGTACATTTGTTTCTAACAGTCTCAAGAAGCAATAGACTTTCTGTAAAATAATTTATGTGTTAAATCTAAAGGCCATGGTAGTCCGCCCTCCCGTGCAGAGCTGATTCCTTGGCATACACAACTGCCTTATGGTACCAACCCTGCCTTTTCAGCTTCAGAAAAAGGGTATTTTGGGGCGTGGCCAATACGCAACTGTCTGCGAATCAGAGAAAAGCCTTCGTGTTGTCCAAAGATCTCACATAAGGCGCCTTCATTTATCTTCAAGACAAGAGTACCAGCACTGTCGTTTCACAGCTGTTTCTTCAGTCCAAACTTGTTTATCGGGTACGAATTGTCGGTTCTGTAGGCATCGGGTAACAACGGCACTACCTGATACGGACAGAACTACGAAGAAATAATATCATCATGCAAACATAAACAGATATCGGTGTACGCCAGGTCGTACGTTGTTTGTCCGCTGCTTGCCATAGCAACGAGAGACCCAAGAGAGAACAGAAAAATATTAAAAATTTAAAATCTGAGCGCTGATTGGCCAGAGAGAAATTTAGACAAGCTCATAAATATTCATGGAAGGGTGATACCTTATGCTGCGTGATCAGCCCTGCGTGGGAGTTTGAGTTCGTCAACAAACAAACAAACAAACCTAGCTGTAGCACGATAGATTTTCTGCATGAAGTAGTAGAAGACGATGATGGGAATCATGCCGATAAGGAAGTACGGGGTGATCACAGCAACGGCGACAATGGCTGACACGATCTTCAAGCCAGACCTAAGGAAGAGTTCCATGTTGCCGGGTAGGTTCTAGTGGAGAATAGGGAAAAAAGGAGAAAAAAATCGGGGCTCGGAGTAATAAATGTGGGTAATAAGAGCACAGGAAAAAGGATTCTGACAAACTAAAGTAAATATTGATGCATTACAGAGACTTAGAACTAGAATGTCACCACAACCTAATTACAGTGTAAAAAACGTACTGCCTATCTTCAGACCTTAAATCTTAAATTCTAGAGCTAACCGCAAAATGTTACACAATTATACATTCTGTCTAACTCTCGAGTTCCAGTTTTATTCTGGAGTAACTTTCCATATCTTAGTCAACTTACATCTACATGGGCTAATAACATAAGATGCATATTATAAGTAAAATGACGTTCTCAATCCAAATGTGCATAATATTATACATAAGTATGCATAATTGGTCATTCATAAAGTTCCAATGATTATGAATAGTTATGAATCATGGATGATGTATAACAGATACAATGGTCCCATGTAACTTTAAGCATAAATATTGGAACTTTATGCATAGATATGCAAAGCCTTGGAACCTAATGCATGATTATGTACAATTAGATTATTCACCTTATTTTAACTTGTAGCTGACGACATCAGTCCATCTTGATGTAATTAAACTGGACTTAACATATATAACAAAGTTTTTACTACATTTAGTACTGACGACAAAAATATGTATACCAGTCTGACTGTTGAATAGTACCTAAAGTGTATGTACATAATCTACACAAATACCCAGTTGCTGATCGTTTGATCAATCGTGCATTAACTCACATTGTCCAGGGAGCCTTGATCTCCTGCCATGCGGTTCAGTATACGGCCGGTAGGGGTAGTGTCGAAGAACCTGAAAAAATATCGGGAAGAAAACGTTAAACTTGTATAGTATGAACGAATAAATGTTTTCATTTGCCTCCTTGAAAATTGACTCTCTGGAATTTTCTACCATCTTGATCGTCTTAAGCTTTCTCGCCCAATCGCCGTGGACAAGTGATGTACTGTACCTATAACGTCAGCAATAGGTCAAAGGTTGTTGAAAGTCGATATCATCCCCCGGTCGGTGCATCCTTATGTGCATGACCTTTTTACCTCTCTTACAATGCACTGTTTTTCGGAAACCAGACGTGACGCACTTTAACGAAACTAAGTGGCCCAAGATTCAATATTAAATATGTTGTGATATGAAACCATATACATATATATCACCAAGTGTATTTTGTTATCCAGTAGGTACCCAAATTATGAGTAATGAGGCTATCTAACGTGGTCGAGGCACCTCCCCGAGAACTTTCTCTCAACCGCAAGACGGGGGCCAATATCGACTTCAAACAACCAGGAGTTTGTCACATGAACTACAACATCACCTATTCCTTCTTAGTCCACCCTGACCTACCATATGTGCCAGAGTATTTAACCTTAGAGAGATGAAATGTAGCCCCCAAAATGGCCAATCTATACTGCAATACAGACTTAGAAGCAGGGGGCAACAGCTGCAGCCTCGTTTTGGTGCATGAACTCAGGATATTAAAAATGGCCGCCATGATTGGCCAGAGGTCTTTTATAGTGTCTTCTGTTCTTTCTAGTCCACACTGTGCCTACCTATTATTATTATGTTTTAAAATATTATTATTGAGTGGGCCGACTACTCACTCTTTGCAGCCAGGGGCTGAATTGCGAGGAGCTTACAGTAGGCGGGGCTAAATCGCAAGAGTCTGGAGCGAGCTGCAATTCGGCGCCACTCAGGTGACATCAATACGACTGTCGCATGTGTCTGGAGCGAGCTGCCATTCGGCGCCACTCAGGTGACCTCAATACGACAGTAATTGCCCGAGGTGCGGCCAAGGTACTGTAGGTTTGGGACCACTCACACCGCACCATCGCACGTGTGACGGGTTCTTTAACGTGCCTGGGGTATGGCTCTCCCCAGACACGGGGCCTCCACTTAACGTCCTATACCTCAGCGGCGCCCTGACGATGTTGTGTACCATCCTGTCGTGCATGACCCTGGCTCCCCTCAGACTGGTCAGGATGGCGGCAGCCACAGCCGCAGCTGTCAGGACAATGGCGCCCACAGACAGACCCGTGTATCCTGTAATGTAGTACCCTGTTGTGTCCGGAACGTCCATTGGCTAAGGAAGGAGCAAACAACACTAGCCTTTTTATTATCAACAAGTCATGTATACACATTAATATATAAGAATAAACAATGATAGTCTATATAACAATTTTACCTCGAAAATTATTTCACATTGTCATATTTGAAGACATGTTTTAATACCGATAACAGTATACAATGTCAAATATTTCAAATAGATAACCTGAAGTAGATTCAAAGAGGGAACTGTTAACTGCAGCTTTCCAAGCGTGCACATTTGAAGGGAAACCCTAGCTGGTAATGAGTAGTGTCCTGCATTTGCATAATGCACAACAAGACGATCAGAGATGGCAGACTTCATCCTCTAATCTACATATACAGCTCTGCGCAGACCGTTCTAGTGCGCAAAAATTTCCTTCACAGGGGGCACCAGTGAACGAAACCAAATTGAAAAGCTATTCGAATTGAGATGATACCCCCAGTGTGAACACAGATAAAAAGAAGGGATAAGATACCTGAATTTAAGTTCATCTGTGACGGTAGCCAACATTATGTTACAATTTAAGACTTTATATCCGTACACAAATTAAAGCGCTTACCAACAAGCTTTCGATCAGTCCTCTGATCCTTCTCAAGTTGTAATGACCCAAAACCTAAGTCACACTTCCGGAAGGAAGGATCAGAGGACTGATCGAAAGCTTGTTGGTAAGCGCTTTAATTTGTGTACGAATATAAAGCCTTTATTGAATTGTAACATAATAAGGGATAAGATACCTGTGATAAGTTTCCCTGAGTGTAGTTGGCATTCGCCTCTGTAAGATTCCACGCATCAATGTTGCCACCAACGTGGCTAGCTGACCAATCTGCCAACCAGAAGTCCATGGCCAATGCCACACCTGCCTGGCACAGCTGCAAAAGGTACAAGTACACCTGTAACACCTGTGTGACTTTCAACAAAGACACCTGTTCAATAATAAAAACAAATATCAATAACATTGTGAAGATTTTAGTCGCTCATTCGTCAAGGAAATGTCAATATTTCCGAATACAGTCAAACCTGCCCAAGACGACCACCCGGGGGACCGGAAAAAGCGGTCGATTTGGACAGGTGGTCGCTGAGAAGAGTATCGACTCAAAACATGCCCGATGCAAAGTATAAATGGTTGCCGTTGTGTTTAATGGCAAATAGCAAGCACACTGCACGCACGCAAAGAAGCGAGGTCAAATACAACACGCACACTGTAAACTGTAAATTTAACCCTAAAATCCAACGCAAACTGGCCGATTTCGGCACAAAATCGCGCTAATTCTCATCAAAAATCGATGATAACCTCAATCTTGAAAATAATGCGGTCGTTATAGGCCCCAATTTTGGCCGGTCGCGGTCGCGTTGGCCAGGTGGTCGTTGAGAAAAGGTCGCTTAATGCTTACGTCAATGGGAAAATAAATCGGGACCGAGATAAAGCGGTCGAAATGGCCAGGTGGTCGCTGAGAAGAGGTGGTCGCTCGGGCAGGTTTGACTGTATAACCAGTACTATCTGTGTAATTAATATGATCTGAGACACCTTCTTGATCATCGAATGTAAGTTAAAAAATGGCAATAGCGAGAACTGTCTTCAATAATTCAGTTAAACAGAATTACAGTTTTATATTGATTTATGTTAATTACATATAGATTTCCCATTCACTCCAGTGGAAGTCTTAAATGGTTTGAAATTATAAAAAACGGCAAAAGCTTCCGGTATTGACTCAATCTCAAATGAAATGTTAAAGTATGGTGCAAAACATCTATGTCAACCTTTAGTGAGTCTTTTCAATACTATACTTAATAAAGGCACCTTTCCTTCCAACTGGAATACAAGCATTCTTACGCCAATACATAAATCAGGTGATAAATGTAATGCAGACAACTATCGAGGAATAGCGATTTCTAGTTGTCTATCCAAATTATTCACACTCATTCTAAACAACAGGCTACAAAACTTTGCAGAAAGAAATAAACTTCTAGACGACACCCAGTTTGGGTTCCGGAAAAGATGTAGAACCTCTGACAATATTTTTATCTTAAAATCTCTAATAGACAAATACACAAAGAAAAAAGGCGGGAAATTATTTGTATGCTTTGTTGACATGAGGAAGGCATTTGACAGTGTCTGGCGAGATGGGCTATTCTATAAGTTGCATCAATGTGGTATTGGAGGAAATTTCTTTAATATTATAAAATCCATGTATAATGATGTGAAGTATGCAGTTAGATTAGATAATGGATTATCAAACTCTTTTCCTTCTGTATGCGGAGTACGGCAGGGATGTAATCTTAGTCCTTTATTATTAAATTTATTCATCAATGATATATCTAAGTGCTTTGACCCCACAAAATGTGATCCTGCAGTCCTAACCTCAAAATCTCTTAATTGTTTATCCTGGGCAGACGATCTCGCTCTGATTTCATCGTCAAAACAAGGGCTACAGCATTGTATTGACTGCCTATAAAAATTTGTAAGAAATGGAAGCTATCTGTCAATGTCTCAAAAACCAAAGTAGTTGTTTTTGGCAAAGGTACTGATAAGAATAACAAAGATAAATTCCATATTTATGGCAAAAATATAGAAATCACTGACAGCTATACATACCTCGGAATTCCTTTCACATCTTCCGGAAAATTCAAAACCGCCAGGAAATATTTGAAAACCAAAGCAATGAGAGCACTTTTCAAACTCAAGGCTTTTTTATTCTCCAATAAGGACATTTCAATCAATCTCGGAAAAAATCTATTCGACAAATTCGTAAAACCCATCTTTATGTACTGTTCAGAAATCACATGCTTTGACCGTTTTTCTAAAGTCATACCAATAACATCTGTGAATCCTCCTCAAAGGTTTTTTCTACTTTACTTAAAAAACTTGACATTCAAGATAACTTTCCAGCTACCATTAGAAAAACCACATCTTCTGCATTGAATAGTACTTATGTTGTATGTTTGGAAAGAAATACAGATAAAGAAACACTACTGCGTCATGCCAATAGCCAAATTTTACAAGAGAACGGCTTCCAAATTATAAACCTAGATTCAAATCAACAAATTCCAGAATTTGACGTCATTGACATGCGCTTCCAAAAATTTCTGTTAGGCATTCATGCCAAAGCCTCAAACGATGGTGTCAGGGGAGAATTGGGAACTTTCCCAGCTATGATTGATGCAGAATTGCAACTTGTTAAATATTGGCATCGTTTAGTTAACTTGCCCGAAGATGCCCTTCTTCGTGAGGCATACAATACTGTTTCATTCGGAGAACATGATTGGATTGTCCACGTAAAAAATATCCTAAATTACCAAGGCTTTGGACACATATGGCTGAACCCGAGATCATACCACATAGATACAATTAACACTCAGTTACGACAACGTTTACAAGATATATACGTGCAAAATTGGCATTCCTCTATTCGAACAAATTCTAAACTCTCCTCTCTTTCTACATTGAACAAGCTTTACAAGCAAGAAAATTACATTTCAACCATAAAGCGCCTTGACGTTCGTAGGGCAATCACACAACTCAGAATTAGCTGTCACAAATTAAATATAGAAACCGGGAGATTCAAAAAAATCCCTATCGACCAGAGGGTTTGTCCATTCTGTCCAGAGTTAATTGAAGACGAATATCACTTTATGGTTGTATGTCCCAAATATTCTGAAATACGCAATTCTCTATACAGAAGGTTGTCATTTTATACACAAGGATTTATCTCAATGGACCTGAAGTGCAAATTCAAATACATCATGACATGTGACAATCCCTGCATGGCAGATATAGGAAAATATATCAAAGAAGGTTTGGATATTAGAAACTCCTCAACTGATTGTAAAAGCTTCCAATGATTGTAAGAAGCTTATCCCATACTACAATTCCTGTATTAGTTAGTTAAGCTATAGAACTGTAGTTATGTAGATGCCATACTTTGTACCTCGTACAACTGTTGTGCAATAAAGTTATCTATTATAAAGGCAATACATTGTACCTAATACATGTGAAAAAACAAACTTAGTGATTAGGGCAAGCCCATTGAATTTTCTTCGGCAAATCTAAGATGTTGTCCAGAAGAAAAAAAATATGCATATAACCGACCCAATTATGACTAAACTTCTAGTACTACTGTTTATTTAATCATCCATGGGGTGCGGTATTGCAACTTATCTTACATGAATATTCACAGCAACGCTCGAGCCAAAACTCAATGTTTACCCGAAACAAACCAACGTTTTCAGCAGTTCTAGTATCTAATGCCATTTCGCAGCAGACTGTGAGAAATATGAACTGAAACCTAGACCCTCCAACCTCTCTGTCACATGTTGCCGTGCACTAACGTGAATTCATGTGGCAGAAGAACTGGGAGTTACACATGTTAGGCTTAGGTCCCAATTGCACTGTTGTCCGTCTGGTATGATAGCCTACTCTCCAAGCAGAGGTTGAGTCGCGTAGATATAGTAGTAGTCGGAAAAATTACACGGCCGCTCCTCTTATCTCTGCCTCAAAACGGAACGGTACAAGCCTATCGAATCTAATCGCTTTGACACATTCAGGGCATTTTGTACCTAGGTGCTAAGTCTGGAGTTTAGGGTTTCTGCCGCGCTAGCTAGCGCGCCGCGGGACATTTCCTGTCTGCCAGGAGTCGGGGCGAACGCAGTGAGGAGCGGCAGTGTAATTTTTCCGACTACTACTATATCTACGCGACTCAACCTCTGCTTGGAGAGTAATGATAGCCCTGGTCGGGCTCCGAAGCCACAAATTTGTCCCGGTGTACTGCCGGACACTGGGCGGTAACCAACGTTGTTTCCCACGGGTAGGTCACGGCGTCTATATGTTACGGGGTCCCGGGTTCATTTTAAGCCCGACTTTAATTCAACCGGCCGGGCCCAATAACACTACGGGAGCTGCAAGGTGTCCCACGGGGGCTACGTAGGGGTCAAGCCCCAAAATACCCCCAAACACCCGTGAACTGCCCCACAGGGCCCTTTTTCCAGTTGGGACCTAAGCCTTAAACAGTCTCAGACGTTACCCAGAACAACAGTTTTACTAACCTCTAGACTCAGGACCAGGATAGCCAGGTGTAGTCCACAGGCAGCGGCGAAGATGACGTACTATGCCAGCTTCACGTCCCCCTTCATCCTCTCCTCAGTCTCTACCAGCTTTCCTAGCTCACCTGGAGAAATGCCATGCAAGGTAGCAGAGTCATTATAAGGATGTAGTGAAGGAAAAGGAGGGGGCAAATTGTGCGATTTTTGCGACCTTGTTCAAAGTTTTGCGATGACACTGACACTGAGCTGAGTGAACATCTTCTGACAACGTCTCAAAAATTAACGCTACAGCAGGACGATGTAGAATTGTTACATTGTTGTTTAGAGTGTCTACATACATAGTGCAAACTATTAGACATAGAGGCAAACCTATAGACCTTAATGCAGCATAAGATGTCTAGGATACACTAAACATAGGATATGAAAGGTGGGAGAAATACTGTCATTTTAAGGATAATCTTATTTCCATTCATAAGGCTGTAATCCCAGAAAAAGTATATGGAGGCAAAGTAGTTATAGATGCCTGAGAAGTCGAGTGATCAATTGAAAATGCTCTCAGTCTGACTTGTTCTATCTCCAACAAAACGTCAAAAGCTAAATGTTGAGTGGAAGTAACATGAGAACTCACCATCAGGCAGCTTCTCTTTGTTTCCATACTGCATATCCTGCACAGCCTTTCCGTCATCTATACGATACAAAATGTGAATCATATGAAATCAACAATAGTCAATGATTATCAAAAATAAATAATCATCCAGCAAATTATAGAACATCCAATATCAAAAATTGTTATCATAATCATTACAAAGTACATTTTCCAAGGGAACCGTCCACTTGCTCAATATCCATAAATGTGCATCACAATGGAAATATTTTGATACTTGATGTAGTTGTAGTAGACATAAGTCACTGTACGGTTGTTGTGTCATCAAAGGTCGTCATCGTAATAATGGAATGTTATAGGACTTACAATCACATTACCATCAAAAGAAATTTCACAATACCTGACCAGATAGTCTCGTACGTTGTGCTACTTTAGTGAAGTCAAACTTGTCATTCGTACTAAAAATTGTACCTTTCTTTCATCCGTTAATAGTTTCATCAGGTTAGTAAAATACTCATATAGTAAAGTTCTTCTAACACAACAAAATATATTACTCATTTCCAACGTTTCGATGTCTATCAGGCACCATCATCAGGGTTAGAATGGCTGGATCTACTTCTTACTGCTACTTACAGCCGATGTAAGTGGCACTGTTTCAGAAAATCCTTGGGATAACTTATCTTGACCACATTACAAACGAAGAGGTTATAAACAACATAAGGCAATACGGTCATTATGAAAGACTCCTTAACAGTAGTGAAGAGAAGGAAACCCAAGTAATATGGAAACGTAATAAGGTCAAATGGACTGCCCCAAGTCATCCTTCAAGGAACTGTGAATGGTGCTAGGGGAAGGTAGAAGAAAAATTGGCAGACACCATCAAGGAATGGACGGGAAAAAGCTTTGCAGCATCCCTCCCGCTGACGCAGGACCGAATGGAATGGAGGAACCTGATTCACTGATCCACCATGCAGTGCCCCCACGACTAGGGAATACTGGGTTAAGGGACAAAGGTACAAGGTAGGTGGCGCTGTAGCAGTGAGAATGCCGTCCCAAACGTGACACAGTTTTTATCCCCCCCCCCCTCATATCTGTTCATACCTTTCTTTGCTGGGTCTTCCTGCCAGTCAGCACGCCTAACCCACACGTCCTCCACAGACGCCGCCAGACTAGAGACTGACAGGTGTCGGGAAAGCCTGTTCTGCAGACTGGAAACTGACAGGTGTCGGGAAAGCCTGTTCTGCAGCAGGTGTTGATCAGCTACAACAGCTGAACTGCTTCCCTGTTGTGTTCCTTGATCTTGTTTTCTAGAGACATTGAATTTCAGTCAGTTACAGATTAACTTGGGCATAACAACCACTTAGAGGACAGACGACAATAGTTGGCAAATGGGGGGGGGGGGGGTGATTGCTACAGACAAGAGGGTCTTGACGTCTATCTAAACTGGACTGTTTGAAACTACTGTTACTGTACTGGCTTGTATCTGGAGGTGGTTGGCCGGCCAATATTGACTGCATGGAGGACTTAACAAAAAAATCAGCTGTAAGAAAAGCTGTGCATTGCCGCGTGGCATCCTTTGGGAACCGTAAAACTGGTGCGAGCGAGCGTGCGAAAAAAGGCAAACCGAAGAATAAATTCTTTATTTTTGTTTTTTGCATATTCTTCTTTGACTTTGGAAATGACATTCTACAACATTAGAAGCCGTATGTCACTTTTTAAATGTACGGCAAAAACGTATTTGCTTTTTTTGCAGCTGCTTTTTTTGGGAAACTGCCAAAAATTGATGTGCGTGCGGATGTAATCCGTGAAATTTAGATCAATATGGCCTAAAAGCTAACGAAATTAAGCTTGCTTTTTTTAAATCTAATTTTCCGTTCTATAAAATGCTTTAGTAAGAATCAGCCACTGGACGTTAATCAATTACTAAAAGCAGCAAAGCTCTACAATGGTAGACGAAATCAGAGGCAAATGGATACAACAGGTAACAGTATAATTCCGAACAAACACTCTAATTCTGGAAAACCTTTGTAATTTCAAAATCAAAATTGACCAGCTGAATCAATATTTGTAGTTATGATATATCAAAGTAATGAATATGTAAGTTGCAATTAGATGTCTATGTGAAGAAAGGTATGAGGAATTCTGGCTCAGGGCCCCAGTATTCTGGCACAGGGATTCAGAATGCTGGCTCAAAGCCAAAATTCTGGCCCTGGTTCCTATAATTCTGGCAGAATCCCCAGAATTCTGCAGAATTGGCTTTCTTCGTGGAGAGATCTAATTACAATTTATATACTCATTATCCTTTGATATATCATACCTGCAAATATTAATTCATTTGGTTAATCTATTTCAAAATGATTAAGGTTTTCCGGAATTAAAGTCTTCGTCCAGAATTATACTTTCGCCTGTTATACATAACTGTAATAACGGTCCTGCATCTGGCTCCAGCCCCTCGTCTATCTGTCGCAGACACTCGCTGATGGCCTCCATCCAGCCCCTGTGTAGATCCGGGGACGACTCACGGATTTCCTCCAGCGTTCCTCTCGCTATGATCTGCCCCTTCTCCATAGCAACAATCTGGTCATCAAAATAAGACATTCTGGTTTATTCCAGAACAAATCGTTGAAGGCTGGTAATAAAATGTGTCGTACACTGTGATATCAATGGATCAAAACAGTACAGCAATGCTGTAGATCGAATTTCCGCTGAAGATTCGTAAGTTCAATCAGTCACGAAATAAATAATTTTCAGGAAGGCTTGAAAAATGGTGAAGTTAGAATCCAGGTATTTTAAGATTTCTAAATGTCCTTGCAAGCTCTGCCACCGTCCATTGAACAAGGGGAGCAATTTCTCGGACACACATTATATTCAGATTAACCAGCGATAACGCTAGGACATATGTGACCACGGTCTTCAACTGTGACCTAACTACAACTTCCCCCTTCAAGAAGCTCCACATTGTGCAAAAGTTTGGTTAACACAGTTCTATTGCTGACCACTCCCTCGCACCCGAATGTAATATTTTATGTAATGTTCTATGACTCTCCACTAACCAAGTGCGCATGCTCCAGATACTGCAGTTTGTGGGTCACCAGGACAACCGTTCGGCAATCCTTCACAAGCTGTCCCATAATACCATGGTCAAACAGGTGACTCCCGACATGGGCATCCAGAGCCGACAGAGGATCATCCTGTGGTTTGATTCAAACGCGGGAAAAATGTAAAACTGATGAATTAGACCACAATGTCATCACAGTACCCAAAGTAAAATATGAACAGAGACTTACTGTTATACTCAGGTTCGTTAGTATATGTGAAGTACCGGGCCACAGCATCAAGAAACCTACAGTACACCAGTCATAAATGTAGTATAGGATTATGATGCAGGCCGAGGAGAATGATGTATTTATCATAAATACTAAATAGCTGAACTTAAATGTTAAGTAAAGTTTGGAAAATAGCAAAATTGTTTGGAACAGCATGCTTAAAACACTACCATGCAACAAGCAACGGCATGGTAGTTATTAGGACCTACTGTATGTAGAGGAGCTGATAAATCGTTAGCAAGTCGTGTAAGAAAATCATCCACAATGACAAGATTATATTGACAAATTGAATAAATGTATTGAGTTGTATGCCTACCAGTAGAACTATGTCTGTCTGTGCGTACATCGCTCGGGCTACGCTAACTCTCTGCTTCTGTCCTCCACTCAGGTTGATACCCTTTAGTAGAAACAAAAACTGATGAAAATACTGCAACGTCAGTTTCAACATAACGAAACCTTTGAGGAGTTTGATTGCTATCAAAGGGGTGTTATGAAACCATATTTAACAAAATTTTTATAGATACATTACTGTATAAAATGTTGTTACCTTCTCTCCTATCTCTGTCAGGTCCCCGGCAGGGAGTATGTCGATGTCAGGTTGAAGACAGCAGGCTGAGATCACCTGTTGGTACCTATCATGAATAAACAAAACTTGTTTTGTATTGCTGTAATAGATATTTCACACTGTCGTTTTCTATTTATTTATTTATGTATTCTTTATTCAGGCACTAACATGCCCAGTGCACGAGCAGACTGTACAATATAAACAGCAGATACATAAAAAAAACATTTCACTCTTAGATTCTATATACACATGCGTCTCCAAATGTTCTTGACTTATTGGGTAAGGTAAAAAGAGTCAGAACAGATCGAATAATGGGATTTGCAATATTTGCAGACTGGAATAGCCTATCAACAAATGAGTGGCACTGCTTACGCCATCAAAAGTATCAATACAGTTGAATACAAACATTTCACTAGCGCTGCAATATCTAGGCAGATTCGTTATTAATCTACATGTATGCCTATCTTGATCTCTTTCTCTTTCTCTCCACCTTTTTCTAACGACTGTCTCTCATACTCTCTCATTCTCTCTTTATCTCATCACAAGAACTATGACTTTTCTAAACGTACTTACCTTATGTATTCAAATGGTAGACCAAACGTAACGTTGTCTCTTAAGGATGCGTTCAACAGCCAGGCACGCTGAGTAGCGTAGGAGACTGTATTATGTTTCCTGCAAAGATAATGCAGATTTTGCCATTATATAGTAATTTATAAAATTCGTGCACTAGGTGACACATTCACAAAATTCATATGCTCTCTTGCTTGTAACTTTTTCCTGGGGATGTACAGATTTTTTACATGTTGTGCTGCCCCTACGACTAACTAATCAGCTATGGGATGATGATGATGATGATGTACAGATTTCGGAATCCTTGCCATAAGGTGATCACTATATCGACTACCTTAGAGTCGTCTCTTCGTACTCACTTGTTCCAAAGTACTTGACCTTCCAGTGTCCTCATCTCGCCCAACATGGCTGACAGTAAGGATGACTTCCCTGAACCGACCTGTCCCACTACGATAGTCAGCTTCCCTGTAGTAATGCCAGATAAACTTCTTTCAATTCAGATAACAAGAAAATACGTCATAATATCAACAAAAGTGCAGTATTCAGTTTAAATTCTTGCTTTCATAAGGTAATATTTTACGGAGAAAGTTTAGTGGTATTCTATGCTTAAAATGACACTCGTGTTACAGGTTTAACTCTTTCTCACTAAGGATCAGCGATCACCCTTTGGAAATTGAAGCTGGTAGATATAACCGAACTCCTCCTGATAATAGACTTTGTATATTTTGCGATAGGAACCACATGCATGTAGAAAACAAAATACACTTTGTCCTAGAATGTTCACTGTGCTATGATCTGCACAATGCATTCGTTAATGCGACACATGTAGATCAGAAATATGCACACCTAACGAAGGAAGATATGTTTGAATATCTTCTGTCATCATCTGATCACGATATACTGGAAAATCTCTGTAAGTTCGTCTACACATGTTTTAAGAAGACAGAAAAAGCATGTTAACCATAGTACATGTATAACTTTTCGTTTAATACATTTATATCAAACTGACTGCATTTAGCCCCAATGGGGCATGAATATGCAATAAACTTCATTGTCATCCATAATTTGAATCAAAAAGTGATTGTACTTACCTTTAGGAACCACCAGGTTGATTCCACTGATGTTTGCTGTTTCCGATTCCGGTTCCCATGTTAAAGTCCCGTCTCGTACCTGAGAATTTTTTTTTTGCAAACAAATTTTAACTTAAAAGTTCTTTCAACTTTAACAACATTTCAAGTATCTTTTTTAGTGTTCTAAACAATAATATTCGGGGATCTGGACGATTTTGGTATTTTACCACTCAAACTAATACCCCGGTCAACTCTGCCATTGTTTAAGGGATTTGGGTTAGGGTGTTGGGCTGAGTTGGACAGGATGTTGGGTCGAATTGGTTCACAATTTTAGCAAAGTCAAAGAGCGGAGTTGGTAAAGGGCTGGCCGGCCGACTCCCCTATTGTGACGTCCCTTATACCCCCTCACGTTAGGCGAAAATCGATCGGACGACGATTCTGCG
>NC_049996.1:4081472-4081775 GCF_000003815.2 Branchiostoma floridae
TAATTTAGACCTCGCAGAATAGTCGTCCGATCTATTTTCACCTACTGTGAGGGGGGGTATTATGGAAAAATCTTACAATATGGTCCAGTGTCAGTGGCCACTGCGATTTGTCTGTATTATAAAATACATTATTCTATACATTATACAAAGTTACAAAAGTCACATTTTTAATGTAAAAGCACCATTGATTACCTCAACAGAGACGTCATCAGCGATGGCATTGTTTGCTTGGGACCTGAATGGGGCCTGTTTTTCTGAATTGTCTCCAGCAAGTTCATGCTGACCCATGTTCTCCTACCCCAA
>NC_049996.1:4083616-4132951 GCF_000003815.2 Branchiostoma floridae
ATCACGAATTGACTCTATGTCATACCCATCAATTCACTTAGTTTTAAGAAATCAAAGGTTGAAAAACATATCCAGCAAGCCTAAAGTAAAAAAAGGAAAACTTGAATGTAATATTAACTGTATTCAATTAACCTCTACCAGGCTCCGTGGATCGGTGGTCTAATTGTAAAAATTGGACAAATAGAGTCAATAGTACGCTAGGGAAATCGGTCGGCCAGTAAAATTATTTTCCTTATCATGGTGAGGATAATGATTCTACTGGCCGGCCGACTCAAATTATTCTACTGGCCGGCCGACGGCACACCACAGGCCTTGGGGCTTTCTTTCTAGTTATGTTACTCCAGTTAGGCAATATTTTTTGGCAAAGCGTCAGGAGCAGACCTAACCATTCTAGTATACGTCCGTTTGAAAGGAATTCTACATATGCCGTCCGGGAATTTTAGTCAACGAAGGAATATGTGCTGCCTCACAAGCCCGAAAGTAGTCCTTTCGAACTCGTTGCCTAAGTTACAGGAGAAGGCTTCTCATTGCAAATGCGGGCTCAAAAACATATTAATATTCTGGTTGAAGGTAATAACTACGGTATCAGCTCGACCACCATCGCCACAGCAATATTTTTTCACTGCCATACTTGTTTTGTTTTTATACGAGAACCAACCATTTTAATTGTTGCTGCTTTATCATGTCTTTGGATGATTCAATCCCATGCTTATCCTTATCCTTGCGGTAATTAAGATGGAGACATACTCACAATCAATGTTGCCACCAAAGGACTTGCATTGTTGCAGAATTCTGGGAAATACAAAATATTGAGTTATCATTTCAACATCCATCACAATACTTAACATCGCAGATTACGTATTATCTAGAGTACTAGCCAGGAGTTCGAACATTTCTTCTTGTAACATGATTTGCATAATATTTATGCTAAAGTACTTGATTGCGATGTGTAACGCTGCCCCATCCTCTTAACGCCCGATTCCCAACGGCACTAGCCTATGGGGCCCTGCTATCTCATGGCCTATCACCACAAACCAGCTGTCAACCAATCAGAGAATAGGCTTTTCTTGGGCTTTTTGTTGTCGAAAGCTGTCTCGCAAAGGCCGATGGGAAGCTATCAGCCAATCATGTTACGTCTTACATATCACCATCCTCCTACGCCCGATCCCCAACGGCTGACTGCCCATATAAGGGTAAGCTCATTAATATTTATATGCAGGGCGACGAGGAACTGAAAATAACTGCGGGTAGGACATGAGATAGCAGGGCCCCATGCATAGGCTGATTCAGCTGGCCGTTGGGGACCGTGCGTAGGAGGATGCGCTGCCCTTACTTGCTAAGATCTTCCACCCTGCGTGTCTGTACAGCTGTTTGATCTCGTCTTTCCTGGCCTTCGTCACCTTCCCCACAAACAGGTATTCCCAAGCGTACAGCTTCAACAGCTTAATGCCCTAGACCAAGACATTTCAAATATGAACATTTAGTGTTTTGCGATATATGGCAATAAGTATGGCAATCACTGCATAAACCACTATATATGTTGTAGCTAGAGTAGTCACAGCATATGCTAGTGAGGCGCTAGCATAATTAGCCAGTTGCTTTGGTCTGATGGATGTTTGTCACATTACACCCAGTCAACTCAGCCCAACATCTTGGTCAATTCGGCCCAACTCTAGTCAACTTGGCCAAACACTCTAGTCATTGCCACCCAACAACCCGGTAAACTACGCCAAAAACTATAGTCATCTCGGCAAGGGCTAGGGTCAGGGTCAGGGTCAGGGTCAGGGTCAGGGTCAGGGTCAGGGTCAGGGTCAGGGTCAGGGTCAGGGTCAGGGTTAGGGTTGGATTAGGGTTAGGTTTTGGTTAGGGTTAGGGTTTTGGTTAGGGTTAGGGTTAGGGTTAGGGTTAGGGTTAGGGTTAGGGTTAGGGTTAGGGTTAGGGTTAGGGTTAGGGTTAGGGTTAGGGTTAGGGCTAGGGTCAGGGTCAGGGTCCGGGTCAGGGTTAGGGTTGGATTAGGGTTAGGTTTTTGGTTAGGGTTAGGGTTTTGGTTTGGGTTAGGGTTAGGGTTAGGGTTAGGGTTAGGGTTAGGGTTAGGGTTAGGGTTAGGGTTAGGGTTGGGTTTTGGTTTGGGTTAGGGTTTGGGGTTAGGTTTGGGTTAGGGTTAGGGTTCAGTTAGGGTTAGGGTTAGGTTAGAGTGTTGAGCTGAGTTGGTCTGATTAGACATGGGCTGAGGTGGTAGGACCGGAGCGTTAGACATCCAAATCGTTACCTACATCGGCTTCAGAGATACCAACTGACGTGTAAAACATCATAAAATATTCCATATGCCCTTAACATGGTCAGACGTTCTTGATAATGCGGTTCTACGTTGTCTGTAAAAGTGAATTACCTGGATGGTCTCGTTGGCCCATTTTAACCGGACGTCTGTTTTTGCCTGTGAGAAAAACAATAAGATTGTAAGGATGACTCAAAGGAGTATTTGTGATTCTTATGTCATAACAATAATAACTACAAATCCAGGAAGACAAATTGAAATAAAAGTATACTTATTCATTTAATGACTTGTTGCTGAAGTACCATAATTTCATACTTTCCTGGTACTCATGATAAATTGTCTTCTTAGATTTTCCCTATCCCTAGCTATTCCTATGATTATACTGGAAGTCTATATTTTTCTTCACACAATCTTTGGAATTCCTAACTTAGCAAAATCATGTTTACATTTGATACATTAAATGTCCAACAAATTTCCATCCCAATTTATAGAGTCAGTCAGTGTTTTGCAATTTTCAGTGCGTCGATTCATCCATGTTACTGATCATACTTTGTATTCTGCGGCTAATTTCTGCCCATGATTTTAAATCATGAATCATTGCAGAAATCACAAGATTAGATTGCAACAGTGTAATTCTAAACGAAGATCTGAATTTTCAGGCTTTACCATTTTCTGGGTGCTGACTTCGTGCATCTTCTTCATGATGAAGAGATCCACAGGCAGTAGAATGACGAGAAACCCGACTGCTAAAACCGCGTTCCACCCCAACTGGTAGTACAGCAGTACACTAACGGCTATAAGCTGTCATTTAGAGGCATACACAGGTATAATTCAATGACTCAATCAATAAATCATTTCACATATTATGTGCAGGCGCAGCAAAATGTTCATTGAATAACATACAGTCAAACCTGCGCAAGGCGACCACCCGGGGGACCTGGCAAAAGCGGTCGATTTGGTCAGGTGGTCGGTTAGAAGAGTATCGACTCACAACATGCCCGATGCATAGTTAAAATGGTTTCCGTCGTGTGTAATGCACACGCATGTGCATCCGCCACCATCTTTATTTTGTACGTAACATCGTAATAGTAGTCAAAATCCGACGCAAACTGGCCGAATTCGGCACAAAATCGAGCTAGCTATCATTAAAAATCGATGACACCTCAAGATTTTAAAATGATGCGTTCGTTATGGGCAAGGATTTGGTCCCAATGTTTGGCGGTCGCGGTCGCCGTCGCGTTGGCCAGGTGGTCGCTGTGAAGAGGGCAATTAATGCTTACGTCAATGGAGAAAATTTTCGGGACCGACAAAATAGCGGTCGTAATGGCAGGTGGTCGCTAAGAAGAGGTGTTCGCTTGGGCAGGTTTAACGGTAATTCTTTGTACACAACCAAGCGTGGTGGGTTATTAAATCCTTGGGTTCTTAAAACTTTGCACAAACTACTTTGGTGTATATAATGTAATTATTTATAACGAAGCGTAAGAAACTCAACCCAAATAGATTGTTGAATGATCTTAAATTAACTTGTCACCAATCTTCCAATGAAGGATTAAACCTGCTCGAGTTGTGGCTCCTATCCAACACAAGACCACCATGTTCTGAGTCAACTACCCTGACCATAAAAGTTACTGTTACCATGATACCATTGTTACAGCGCTAGGGACATGTTCGGGCATGACGCACCCGCTATACAAGAGTCAGGGGTAGGAGGAACCCCTTGAATCATTGGTCGGAAGTCCTCCTAAGAGACAGAAAACCCAAATAATAAACCTGCATCTGCTGTAGCCGTCTTACACGTGGCATGCTATCCTTGTGAGGGGGTCCTGTAAGACTTAGTGCGCCAGTAGACGAGAAGGTGGAGAAGAAAGTGCACACCCCTACTTCACCTTAAAAAGTCACTTACAGGTCAGGCAGAGGGGTCGCCTTACCCACCCTGTGTGCCAACCATTGACTTTTTGTTATTTATTTGTTATTGTTATTGGGTGGGCCGACTACTCACTTTTTGCAGCCAGGGGCTGAATTGCGAGGACCTTCCAATAGGCAGGGCTAAATCGCAAGGGTCTGGAGCAAGCTGCCATTCGGCGCCACTCAGGTGACCTCAATACGATAATAATTGACCCAGGTGCGGCCAAGGTACTGTAGGTTTTGAACCACTCACACCGCACCATCGCACGTGCAGCGGGTTCTTTAACGTGCGTGGGGTATGGCTCTCGCCAGACACGGGACCTCCATTTAACGTCCTATCCGAGGGACAGTCTTCCGAGACAGATGGTTGGCAACTGGCAAAAATTTGTTACAGCCAAAAAAAATTGTATCCCCTACCTGGAAGAGTGTGGCCCACGAGTAGTGGAAGAGAAAGATGAAGATGGATAGCATATCACAGCCCTGACTCATGTGGTTGGTGACCTGCCCCATACTGATGTGGTCATTCTCCAGTAGCCAGCTGGGCAGCCGCAAACACTTGTTGTAGATCATTGCCTGCAAGTAATGGAATTCATTCAAATTGGAACATGAACAGATACCAAACATGCAAATGAGGAGCTGATTGGCATACTGATGTGGTCATTGATGTGGACATTGTAAAAAGACGTCTGAACAAGAAAGGCCACATTTTAGAAAAAATGCAGGATATTTCTCTCGTACACTATACTATACAACACCATTAGGCTCGCCCTATAGCATTGTGTGTTTGTAAGAAAACAAGACAAACCTACATCTACGTTGTAGGAAGGACCAGGTCATTAACATAATTATAGTTTACCATAAGGCTCACCCTCTAGTGCCGTGCGAGAAAAATTGCTCAGATTCAAAATAACAGCTAACATAAAATCTAAGCTCCGATTGGTTAATAACATGTCGACAGAAGAAGAATAAAAAAAGAAAAAGAACACATCACCGAAATAATATGCTTCCCTTGCGGGGAAAACATAATAAATAGATTACACTTGTTAAGGATGCTTTTTGATATAGAACGACATTGCTGTAATTACAAGTATCGGGGTACCATGCTTTAACTTTGAGAGTTTTCTCAAACGAGTAGGGCTGTTAAGATAATGTGTTCTTTAACATTTGGGCGGCATTGTGACACAGTGATGTAGCTTGGTGTAATACGTAAATGAAAGAACAGAATTAGATTGCCTGTAGGCCCTTTTTCAGCATCTGCCCGACGTTGTAGCTGATGGCCAAGGACGTGGCCTGTGCCCCGGTTCTGAGCACAGACACCACCAGTAGCAGCACCAACAGGACAAAACCGTTCTGCAGAAACTCCCACGGACTCACCATGTACCTCTCCTGGAAGAAGGAAGATTTAAAATTGTGTTTTAAACAATGACAATAACAATGAATGGTTCTCAGTACAGACATCACCAGTAGCAGCACCAGCAGGACAAAACTGTTCTACAGAAACTCACACGGACTCACCATGTACCTCTCCTGAAAGAAGGAAGATTTAGAGTTGTGTTTTAGACAAAGACTAACAATGACCGGTTCTCAGTACAGACATCACCAGTAGCAGCACCAACAGGACAAAACCGTTCTGTAGAAACTCCCACGGACTCACCATGTACCTCTCCTGGAAGAAGTAAGATTTAAAATTGTGTTTTAAACAATAACAATAACAATGACGGTTCTCAGTATAGACACCCCCAGTAGTAGCAGCACCAACAGGACAAAACCGTTCTGTAGAAACTCCCACGGACTCACCATATTCCTCTCCTAGCAACAGGGGGACGGGCATATTGCCAATAGACGTCTTTCCAGTTACGGAGGACATGTTGTATTTCCCGGGGTCACCAAAACGAGGCTGCAGTTGGGCATTCTCCTTTGTAGCACGTATTGCAGACATACGTATGCCCCAGGAAATCCAACATGGCCGCTGTAAGTTGGAAGAGGTCTTTTGCAAACAGTCACAATCCGGGATACAATGCGTTACCACTGTTGTAATTCATTCGTTCATTCATTCATTCATTCATTCATTCATTCATTCATTCATTCATTCATTCATTCATTCATTCATTTCACCAATCATTCATTCATTCATTCCTTTCCTTTCTTTATTCCTCCACTCTGGGAGAGCATAACATTCATTCATTCATTCATTCACCTGTCCCTACCTGCAGCAAGATGGATGCTTCCGCTTGTTTTGCCGTCTCCATGGTTACATAGATGATGATGAGTTTGAGGAGGAGAGGTGAGATGAGTAGGAACACCTGCGTCACCAGCATGAGGAACCCAGCCAGACCGAACTCCCTGCACAGCAGGAACGCCCGGAAGTAGACCCCCCACAAAGACAGCTGTTTACCGGACCTGTCTGCTCTCTCCTATATAGTCAGTAAATTAGAGTAAGACCGCGGTCATATAGGTCGTGCAATTGTCGTACAATCGCTAACGTTGGGCATATTGGAGGACAAAATTGTTAGTCTCCTGCAAAGTTCAACTGTCTTGGTACACAAATTGCTGTCTTGAATTCATGTCGGTGGTTGCGGCCTGTTTGAAAATATTATGGCATCAAAATCGTACTACGATCGCGCGACATTTGTGACCGAAACAAATCCGTATACCTACCTACCTACCTACCGTATACGAGCGATCAAAATGATGTCATGGTGACGTAGTGGTAGGCAAAAAGCAGCTGGTAATTAAAAGATTAATTTACACGATAAATAATAATTTGGCTTGCTCATTTTGATATTCTGCAGTTGTCATTTTGCGTATGAGCCATCGAATACCCAAGATGTTTAGACAAGCGATCGCTCGTATACACCAGGGCCTTACCCCCATTCTTCATAGAGACGGGGGACGCCCTAGACTTTCTGTTCTGCCATTTTCAATCAATTGCTCACTGAGTCACATGACCTATCCAGGTTCTGTCTGCATCAATAGTGTCATACGAGAGGTGTATTACCTTTTCCTTGACAAAGACCCGTGTGCTATCCAGTGCAAATTTATATCCATATCTACTTAATTATGCACAGAGAGAGAAAAAGGAAGAGAAAGGGGGGGGGGGACAGAGGGAGGAGTACATGCATGTCACACAAAGGCAAATACATTATTTACATTTAGCTTTAACAATATATAAAAATGAATTAAATTGTTCTAATAAGAATTTAAAATCAAAGTCTGAAAATACCTTTTCCCTTTCGTACACGTTCGTCAGACGATCCAAGGCCTCCTCAGCACAGATTTTCTATAAGCAGATAAAAAAAAAACTAAGTTGCTATCGTCTCAGGTCATGTGACACAATATTCAAAATGTTTTGTTTGGCAGTTACTTGATGCCTACACCTACGTCTTGCATTCTAACCGGAAGTTTAACGTCAGCAAAGGGTCCTTCAACTGAGACGGGAGCCGATACCGATTGCTTGGCACCTTTGACCCATTCCTGACGTCACACTTCCGTTCGGGATACATGGCATAAGCTTCGGGTCATTTCAACTTGAGAAAGGACGGAGGGCCAACCAAAAGCTTGCTGGTAAGAGTTCTTTGTGTACGAGTTTAGCGTTTAAAACCTTCACTATATTCCTCACCTCTGGTAGTTTTCCCAGATGTTTAGCCTGTAGAGGTTGTTTGTAGCCCAGCAGAAGGACCCAGTCCATCCAACTGAAGGCGAACCATGATGGTAGAGACGCGTACGGCATGGCGAACAGCATGGATTCATTCTGAAGGTCATCCGGAACAGGGACATCTACTGGAGTTGTAGACAGGTACCGCTGGATGGGGAAGTGTCATTAGCAGAAGTTTTAGAAGTCTTCCTAATGTTAGGATTGCTAGTGGCATTAGCAAAGTTTTAAACTTGTGGCGTCAAATACCCTATAGTGGCTAGGTTGTAGTCTTTAACGCCAAAAGTCACGGGTTAGATTCATGGCATGACTGTTTGGACGATGTTCCCAAATTAAAGGCAATTTTCACGACTTTCCCCAATCCAACCTTGTGTATAAAGTTCAAATTGGTTTCTAATTTCATTTGAGGAGGTAGAAAGCAGTAGAAGGAAACGGATAGGTTTCGCCTTCCAATACCTTGCGCAGTGAATAACAATACACTTCCACTTTACTTCTTTTTTTAGGAAAGGTCTTCCTAATATTAGGATATCCAAAGGATGAGGCATAGGGGGAGGGATACGTAGTGCATCAGTCCTTCACACCATATCCTTCTGTACAGCGCAGAAATTCCTAGCCTCCATAGCAGGCTCTCTGGGACTTTGGGGGGGGGGGGGGGGTGTACTCCTGATTTTTTTTTGGTACTTGGTCAGTGGTCCCACCGTCGGCAGAAGAGCCCCAGTACAAAAAGGAACAATCTTCGAAATCTCCTCCCCCCCCCCCCCCCCCGAAAAAAAATGAAAAATTGTAAAGAGACTGCTATAAAGGCTAAAACATTCCGGAATAATCAGTTCAGCATCAAGGACAGATGTGTCTCCAGAGTCGTCAGGGAAATGTCGCGGTACATCCTTCAGTTATCAAAATTTGACAGTCGACCCTCTAGTAGGCTTCCTGTTTAAAACAGTACGAGAGACATAGCCTCATTGACGGTCTTTTAGGAGCGGCGGCGTTAATACATCTGTTTAAACAAACACCGCCACTCCAGATGTCTGCGTAAGAGGCTAAACAGACAAGTAGTATACACAGAACTGCAAAGTCCTCATTACTTACCCTTTTGTACAGGACGTATACCTCCACCGCTACCAGCACCCCGTACAGCAGTACTGAAGTCCAGGTTAGCTGGAACCGCAGGCTGTCTGTGCTCACACCTCTGCTGTACAAGTGGGACAGTCTGAGAACCTTGAACCCCCCTGACAGGACGTGGTACAATCCTAGAATCAACAGCAGCCTTGGGCGGTTCAACTTCTCCACCTGTAGAAACAACCAATATCTTTAAGCTTGAGGCGTCGCCAAAAATACATGAACAATGGCTGAAAAAAACGTTACCATGACTGTCCGAAACATAACTGTAACACAATATTTTACTGTCACTTCACTCATTAGTTTTGAATCAAAAGTTCTTGTTTTTAAGCTCACATAGCTGAAACTATCTTCTTTGGCGTCTTTCATTTGAGCTAAATTGGACCTTTGTCGTTGATAAGAAAATAACTATGGATATTGAACTAGTAAAATGAGAGAGAGAGAGAGAGAGAGAAAGAGAGAGAGAGAGAGAGAGAGAGAGAGAGGGAGAGAGTAAATAACGGATTTTTGCTACGCATTTTTGTCCTTCGTCTAGCTTTTGAGAATGACAACGTAGCAAACAGATATTAGGTCCGTTTCAGGCGGCTTACCAAGTTGTAGAACACACTCCCCAGTACAGTCGCCAGGAGAGCCATGATCCACGGTACGTACAGGTGGGGGTGGTGGCCGGGGGTGAAACTGTCTGATAGAACACATTCTCCAACCTACACGGAACAACAGTCTTATGACTGGCGATAAACAGTTAAACAGTGCCCAAAATGATTTTTGCTTGTTTTGCTTACCCCATGGACAATTCGTATATGAACAAAAATATTGTTGAAACAAGAAGATGTAGAACAAACTTCAAGCAAAACAAGAAACTACAAAAGAAAATCTTAATTCTCATGCGAAGAACAATTTTCTTATTCTTCTTTGTTGAAGAAAATTTTTCTGAAATATTTTCACACCCAAGAATTTTCAGGAAGTTTAAGTAAAATCTTCTTTTTTTTTTCTTATGATGTAAGAAAAAAATTCTACAAATGCTTACTTTTTTATAACTCTTAAGAAATACAAGAATTCCGCTCTTGGTGTAAGAAAAGTTTTCTTGGTGTAAGAATATTATTCTCAAAAATTCAAGCAAAAATTTTCTTGCCCCATGGACAAGCACACTTTTCTCGGGGACAGAATGATTTGCTTCCTGGAAGATAAATTTCTGTGAGGAAGAAAAACAAGATAAACAAGAAAAAAACATTTTTGGTAGTGTATCTAATGTCATGGTCATTGCACCGTAGGGCTAGCGTGGTGGCCTCAGTCCTACAACCACAAACTTGTCCCGGTGGAATAATTATGGTTTCTATTTATCGACTTGTCCCGGTTAGATTTTAAATCCATCTTTAAAAAATCGGGTGCCTGACCTAAGCTCAAAATAGCCGGTAGCCAAAAGGAGTGCCAAAAGGGCTACGTAGGAGTCACGTGTAAAAGTGCAAGAAAAGGCCCGTAAACTACCAGGCGAGCCATATTCTCCAAACGTCACCGCCACTCACCGGTGCATGAAAAAGCCCCTAAACTACCCTGCGAGCCCTATAGTGTAGAAGTCACCGGCGGGCCCTATTCTACAAATGTAATCGGTGCAAGAAAAAGTCCATTAATTACACGGCGAGCCCTATTCTACAAATGCAAGTATTTCCATTGCATATTCCGTCCTAGCAGGGCTAAATGCAGTATGTTGAATTACTTAAACGCGTGCTATATACTACAGCTAAATCTACGCGCCTCTCCTCTTGTCTGAAGAGTATTACGGATATTCTAGGCATCATAAGGTCGAGTTTCTTTCGATTTCTGAGCGATTTTTAGAGATCAGTGTCCACAAGTCACCCCAGCCAAAATAAATGGGGTACACTTTAGGCAAAAAATCACCGTTCTAGGTTATTGACAATGTGACGCCGTCATAAGAAGGTTCGCCATAGTCGTTTTATAGTACCAATATTCGAGCCTACCATCCGACATTGAACAGAGACGGGGGGCGACACAGGTTATTTGGCGCTTACGACCCGTTGTTGATGACATGTGCCTCTGACGTTACGTTAGCAGTAGACGGGTCCATTCCTTGGAAAATCTAGGTACGTCCCAACATATATGAAGTGATGATTAGATAAGATTTTGGTCTCTTTCGTAACGCAAAGACCCATGTTTACCTCGCTCATGGTGACGAACAGTAGTGCGAGAATGGTCAGCCAGCGGACAGAGTGCCCTGGGAACAAGACCCAGAGTCGGATCTGCAGACGGGTGTAGTCATGGTTACGGCAGTGTCCAATAAAAGCAACTGTTAAGAGGAACAAACATCATTAAACCTTAACTTGAAAGTTTATCTGTGTTGCTAGAAGTCATTATTGAACTGTAACAGCCAACACAAAAATTGGACTCACCCAAATTGCGGCAACCTGAAATACTAATGGGAAACCTAGAATGTTGTTGAGGTTGTCCAGTAGGCAACCAGGCTATACAAAGTATTTCGATCCCTGTACTAGTTTTGTACGTTGTGCATGGCGAACTCCGATTGAGAAGGGCACTTCACATCAATTTCCTCACCTCACTTAGGTTAAAATTAATACGTGGCTTCGTTTAGGGAAAATCCCTTGGTAAGGTCATAAGGTGTCTTGGCAAACAAAAAAAAGTCCCGTGTTTGAGGAGAGCCACACCTCTAGCACGTTATTGGTAATTGTAGGGGCCTGTCATAGTGTGAGTAGATCAGAACTATCAATCCGGCCTTACGCAGTGCAAACATAAGTGTGAATTCTTAATTTGATAAGCTGAATGTGATACACATTGAGGTGATGACGTCTTTTTTGGTCTTTTTATCGAGCTGTACATTTTGTCATGTTTTCTTTTTGTGTGCCAGTCAAATGCTTGGTTGACTGAAAAAAGATGACAAAATGTAAATCCTGGTAAACTGCCTTGTAAGATGTCAAAAATCAGCCGCAGTTTAGCCTCTTCTTGGAAGGAAGCGGTTTGCCACTTAAGACTTTTTCGGAAAACATACAAACAAACGAACAAACAAACGTACCTAGAATGATGGCAAGTGGAAGGACAACCAAATGCGGAAGGAGGTTCAGACCATCCACGAGACACTCCAGATCGCGCAGACTGCTGTCGGGCCGTGGTATTGTGCTGTTCCATCGCTGTCCAAACGTGCTGTCACCCTGCTGTCCGAATAAGCTGTGGTTTGATTGATGAGTTGTGTACGGCGGTCCGCAAAGTAAGCTCTCCATTGATATATTTGAACTGGAGATATAGTATACGACGTATTAAGTCATTGTGTGGAACAAACCTCTGGTACTGAATATACAGTCGGTCATATCTGGACGTCTGACTCGATTTCAAACAATTAGCAAACGAGCACGTGCCCTGAACGTGATAAGCACAAGATATCTGATGGACAGTTGGTCAAAATGGCATCAGAGAAATGGGCCATTTGATACGACCGATATCTTTATGAAACATACATGAGGCCTACGTAAACGGAATATCTTCCAGTTGTTATAAAGGGTAACAAGCAAAGCTATATGATGTATGGAAAAGCTTAAAGTCTTGTCCAAGTCTTCTTCACCTCTCTGACAAAATCGATTTGGACACGTGATTTAGTTCTATACATGACGTCAGAAATTAGTCAAAGGTTGTTGGAAGTCGACACCGCCCCCTTCTCTGATGAATATGAATGAATGAACTTTATTGCACAACATTTGTACATGGTACAATTGTAAAGCAACAGTAACAAGTCAATTAATACAATGATACTCGTCTGAGTTCTATAACTACATACATATATAGTATAGAAATGTGAACATAAATGGCGTATTGACATAGTGTAATATGCAAGTTTAAAATTTGGTCTGTTACTGTACAATAGATGTGAGAAGTGCGTCTTGATGTAACGTGTTACCTGACCCCCCCCCCCCCCCCCTTGAACGGGACCTTCGTATATACTGATACTTTTACGTAATAGCCAAATGTCGTATTTGCCCTCTCAGTGACACCACTGGCAACAAAATCGGTCGCCCCGAAATGGTATCACCGTTAAAATCTTATTAGGTGGTCAGTTGGGGGGTAAAAACGCGACAATAAGGGAATTAAGCTACTTTAACCTTAAGACGCATTGGGCCTGGTGGAATATTAAGCCATCACGTTACTACCATGTGTATTGACATGCATGGACGCACGCGATACATTATGTTTACTGATAACACGCATGCACTATTTAGGGGAGTTGTTTACAACACGTATAGTGGTAGTAAATGGTTGACTGAATTTCGCCTTTGTTTGTCTGTTAGATATGTTTACTCTAAGGCGAACAATGCGATCATCACACAAAAAAGGAGAAACAGAATCTGATCTTTTCCATTGTTTCCTTTCGTCTTCTCCGATTAAAGTTTCTAACACACAGAAAAGTCCTTAATAAAAGAAAATAGCGTACAGGTGAGAACATTGAACTTTGCCCCCACTCCGAAACTAGGTCACCCGTCACAAAGCATAAAATTGTGTCATCTTTGTTCGTTTCAACACGTTAATAGAGCAAGGTTTCTTCTCGTGAAACAAAAAAAAAAACACTGTTGTTCAAAACATTAACATAAATAAAACAGCTTTTGTTTGGCTAAAGTATCGAAAAACTTATTTGGAAGTTTGACCACCGAGGGCTATCTTTAAGTACATGTCAGGTTGTTTCAACACAGAAAAGGGAAAAAAAAGTCCTTTCGTAAAACGAAAAACACTGTTGTTCAAAACATAAACATAAATAAAACAGCTTTTTTTTTGCTCAAGTGTCGTTAAACTTATTCGAAAGTTTGACCACGGAGGGCTATCTAAGTACACGTCAGGTATCTCAGTTGAATGGTATTGGATTAGTTTAGAAAGACCAGCTTGTTCCCCCTCCAAAACATTTGTAGAAAATAATCAAAGAAGAAAATTTGTGTACACGTATCGATAACTAAGTATACATTGAGACATGTCTTGGTGACCATCTCTGCATATTATGATCTTCTTGCAATTTTAGTGTTCTCTTACATTGATATTGTTTGCCATTGATCCAAACGCAGAAGTAGTACATGTAGTAATACTATGACCATATTTGTAAATTCTCAATATCGACGGATTTGACTGTATATGAGCTTGACGTACAGAAATGATACTAAGAACATTACCTTATCACAACAGAAGTCAGTCTTACTCACCTCCACTGTCTCGATTCAACTGTCGACCTATGGGTCAGATGACTTCACCCCCAGATAAGATCAGATAGTCCTTTCCATATGGGCGCAGCAAGACTCCGAGATGCAAAGTTAGTTGGGTTGGACACTTTCGTAGTATACAGGATGATAGTTGTCAGTAAAAAATAAAACACGACCTTTCAACCATAGAAGTTTAATAGAGTTTTTCCATGTCGTGCACCAAACGATGGTGTAGCGGACGCCTTGTTATCAACAGTAAAAGTGGGTCAAACCTGTTGACCGACGAACGGTGGTACTTTGACCCTCCTGGGGTCATTTTGCCCCCGCCCCCTTCCAAATTTTGTCGCACTGGTCAATCTCCAAGCAGACGTGGCGTATGGTTTGTTTGAACACAACGTCCTGTCATTGTTGATTTATTACATCTTAATCATTTATTAATAAGTAATACTATGGATACTAAATAGAATGTGCACACACTGTCATCCTGCACTAAAAAAATCAATTTCTAACTCCTATGAATTAATCAACTTGTTAAAAATTAACACAACTGGCCAGGTGACCTGTGACTAGCCAGTCAAATGATTGTGTCTACCCAAATTTTCCGCTCAGTCTCGTCGGCTATGTTCACAGAATGGACCCGTTTGCTGAAATTGTTTAAGCTTTATATAAGACAAACATGACCTACTAACACACCTATACAACGTGTATACGTACTAATTTGAAGGACATGCACTTCAACTAAGGTTTCCGGAAAAGGTGGGCTAGGCTAGTGGGGTGGGCAACCTAGGTCTTTCTGGGCCCGATTAGAAATTTGATTATATACCAAACCCCATGCATTATTCTTTAGACCCAGAGAGGGTAGCCCACCCCGATAGCCAACCTACCTTTTCTGGGAACCCCCTATCCCCAACTTGCATGTGGGAGACCCTTGTTTAAGTTTTATAGTAGTTACCCTCCTACTTTTAGTTTGGAAGTTGGATTTACAAGAGTTTAAATTGCATATTGTGTACTAACATGCAATATATGCTATCAGGAATATCAAACTTATATATTATTATAGTTCCATCAGGCAATTAAGTAAATATGTTGATAAACACAGAACTCACATTTATAAATTGTGGGAGCTTTTATTTCACAAAAATTAAACTCAAAATTGTAAAGTGGCTCAACAAATCATTAAAGAAAGCAGTTACATCTAACAAATAATTTTTCAGCATCAAATGACAAAATTCTGTATACATGTAAATCACTTTTAGACATAAACTAATTCTTACTAGTGAAATGCTTGCATCCTGTATATCAAATAAAATTTCAATCATATATTCTAACTATAGATTTAGTGGAGGCAATATGTTTTTGCATATCTTATATTAGATTTAGTAATAACTTAAACTACTCACATTGCTTCTCACATTGTTAACTAGCACCAATACGTGATAGCGACTTACAGTATTTTAGGTAAATTTAAAGTAAGTATGTGATACTGCATTTAGCACAATAATGGCATGCAGATATGCAAGAGTATGCAAATAATGATAATCATCAACTCTTTGGTCCTCATCATACAAATATATGATCATAATGCTTTAAAATGCTTTAAAGGAGAAAGGCAACATTTTCAAGTAAATACAAGATATTTCCCTGCTGTATTTTCCTTTTGTCAGTCTACTCGCACACAATACTACAATCATGATACTATTAGGCTCCGCCTTGAAGCGTTGCCAAAAAAAGGTCACTTTATATTTGCTGCATCATATAATATTTCGTTATTTGCAGTAATAGCTAATTTGCTGATGTCACCGGTAGTTCTAGGCTCTGATTGGTTCGTGACAGAATGACAGGAAAGAAGAACACATCAGCCAAAACAATATGTTTTCCCTACAGGAAACATAATAAATATAATCAAACATGATTTTTCATCAAAACAAAAAGCTGCCACCCTGTACAACAATGATCAAGCAAAAATCTACTGTTTCCAACAAGCTACATATCGTACAATTATGTCTCTAAATGAATCTCATGCAACTTAAGTTTAATCAAGCTTTCAACAGCCAATGCACACTCCTAGGCCGTTTAAAAGCCTTTTGTATACTTAAAGCTTCTGGAGTTTAGCAAATTTATTTTTGAAAATGTTGACAAATATGTCCAAGAATAATTTCTTAAAACTAGGTATTCTTTTACACCTAAGTGAAGTGAGGAAAGTCGTGTAAAGTGCCTTTCCTAAGGGCACAAGATTGGTGACAACAAAATACACAAAATGTAAGAAAATTTGGTATCTCTGAAACTTTTGAACCCCGCAGTGTCACATCGGTGCCCCAAGTGCAGTGAGATACCACCTTAACAGTGGTCAAAATATCCCAGTGAGCTTCATGTAGCACATATATTAGTCACGTATATGTGACTGTACAGGTTTGACTGAATATCAGTGGCAGAGTGGTCCGTTATCTAGATGTTGTCACTTATTACTGGTTTGACTGTATATCAATGCACAGGTGGTCTTTATTTAGAGGTGTTTACTAGTACACTTAGGTAGTAGTAGAGTTAGGTGATCCTTTTGTACAGCTAGCATACAGGTGGTCACCTGTAAGGTTTGACTAGGGATGGGTACCAGAACAGTATACCAGCACAAAACCATTTTTCTTGATGGACCGGTCCACGAAAAACATCTACATTCAAACTTGGTCTAAAACAGAGGCAGTTAGTGTTGTTTACATGGAGATAGGATTTTAAAATGCCAGTGGACGTCGGATGCTCCACCAAACAGATTCCTTTGTAGCGAAATGGACCATTGCTTTGATTGGAGTATCACAAGTTTCCCCAGATAATTAGGTTCAGGTCCAGACCTGGACCCAATCCTCTGGACCTGGACAGTACCTATACCTGAATTTTCTGTACCGGTACCCACCCCTAGGTTTGACTGTAGTTGTAGTTTGACTGCATCTTGCTTTACTAGTACAAGTGTGGCCGTTACTTATTGGCCTTGACTAGCGATGTGAAGAGTCCGTCTGGTTTCTTCAGCAGGTTTTCTGGTGAGTCGTTCTCCACAAGTTTCCCCTGGTCCAGAACCAGGATCCGGTCAGAGTTCAGGATGGTCGCTATCCGGTGCTGTGGGGTGAAGCGTTTAGAATTGGTTACAACAGGGGACATTGTCTACAAGTATGACCAAGTTGATTTGATTATATGGATGACCTTTGCATACACATTAATTTTTGACCGTTTCCATAAATAAATGAAAAAAAAAAAAATTAAACCAGACTTTAAACTGTACAAATTAACAGTTAACTGCATGAATCCATCAATAAACTTAAGACCAAAAAAAAAATCTTTTGTCTCTATTACACCCTTCTTTAAGAACAAATTGCTTAGGGCATATGTGAGACTTGACTCAGATGTCAAAAGCATTTGGAGGTTGTGTGCTCTCTATATATTATGATTGATCAATCAAGAAAAAAACAGTAATAGAAAAACAACAACAACTGTTACAGAAATTTGGCGATAACTATCTAACATATAGGAACACAATCAGTCTCAGTGTCAAATTTCTTCAGAATGATAGGTGCAGACTTACAGCAATAGTTAAGACTGTCCTGTCCTTAAAGGCCGTCTTGATGACGTCTTGTAAGATGGCATCCTGAGGAGACAGAAATCAGGACTTTAGGTCAGAAAGGCATAAACTTTAAGATGCTTGGGTCTCCTGTAATAAAAAATGCCTGTTAGGACCTTGTAACTAATAAAAGCAAACCTGGATCCAAAACAACGTAACTAATAAAAGCAAACCTGGATCCAAAACAACATGTAAGGGAAACTGCATGTTTTTTTTCTAATTTGAATGTACATGTATGTTTTATAACTATTATTTATGCCATAACTGCATCCTTATAGCGTTCAATACACTCTCTGGTGTTCTAGACCGGCTGTATCTTGCGGTTATATCCAACTGACTTCTACATGCCCTTTCGATGATGAAAAGGAAAATCAAAAATTTTGTCATACAAGTCAAAGACATCTTACGAATATCTACAGTAAAATGGCCATAAGCTGTAAAACAATTGACTACACTTGAACAAAAATAAAGTACAAAAATCTTACGGTTTCCATGTCAATAGATGCTGTGGCCTCATCCATGATGAGGATGCGTGATTTCCGG
This sequence comes from Branchiostoma floridae, assembly GCF_000003815.2. Lineage (NCBI taxonomy): Eukaryota > Metazoa > Chordata > Leptocardii > Amphioxiformes > Branchiostomatidae > Branchiostoma > Branchiostoma floridae. The sequence continues at coordinate 4,101,913 of NC_049996.1, forward strand.
ACGAACGCTCGTGCCAGACAAAACAGCTGAGTGTATGAAACAAAATTTTTAAAAGTTTGCAGCATAAATTATAGGTAATACATTGTATAATAAAAACAGATGAATCAGAAGTGACAAATGAGATATCTTAAGAGGTTGCAAAGGAAAAGAATTTACACACCTGTCTCTGACCAACGCTGAAATTCTCCCCTCCTTCTGTCACCATCTCATCTGAAAATTACAAAATGTGGTGTCCAATCAGGCGTCTTATAATTTTCTACATATCTACAAAATGTAGATCACTGTCTTGTAATTGTATTAAAAGACACTTGAAATTTTCTTCAGACTGATAAGTAGATTGCAATAGTGTCTTCGTCATCATTAAACTTACCTAGCTGATTTGGTAGCTCAGTAACGACAGACTTGAGCTGTGCTATCTCCAGTGACCTCCACAACTCCCAATCACTGACCTTGTCCTCAGGGTCAAGGTTAAACCTGGAGAAGTGGAGAGAAGAATATTCCTTAATAGGGTTATAAACATTTATTTTCAATGGTTAAACTGGCTTATTACGACTATCATACCAACAATTCTTACAGAGTTGCTTTCATACCTATCAAGTAATTCTTACAAACTGTGTTATTGTAGAATGTCACATTATGCTGTTGAACAAGTTCTCATAAAGTGCCAGTAAAATGAAATTTCATGTTTATCATTCAAATACAGTCTTTTTCTGAAAACACCTTTAAATCCACAATCTTTATATGTGTGCCCTTATATACTATGTGGGACAATTTGTCAACAGGTCGTGACATCACAGAAAGGGCAGTCAGCTATACTACATGTAGCAAATAAGGTCCTTTTCGTTATATCTTGATCAATTTCTAATTTCTCCCACCAAAGAGTACACAGTAGACAATTGATTTAGGGATAAAATACTTTTAGACGTTTTCAGCAAAAACCAAATTCTTGTGAATGATTGATAGAGGAAATTTCATGTAACTGGCACTTTAAAAGTGGTCCTTACATAGAGGTGGCCACTAAAACAGGCTTGAGTGAACCTGATTTTTGAGTGAATATATCACAAGCTGATAAAACAGGCACTGACCTGATGGTGCCACTGAACAGTACGGTGTCCTGAGGGATGATTGACAGGCGTGACCTCAGCAAGGTCAAGGGCACACGACTGATGTCCACTCCATCTATGCAGATTTTACCTGAGTAACAAGGGAAAAAGTTATGTGTTACACATTTCAAAACATAACAGCATGACTTTATCAATAAAACTTGACACTGATACACAAAGTGCTTTCAAACAACAATAAAACTACTGGTTTAGCAATCTGATGAACCTACCTTCCCACAGCTTGGTATCTACAGATCTACTGAATGTTCACATATGCTTTGTACTCAGTATTCAGCACCAAGGACAGATCTGTTTAATATTCACATATGCTTAGAATTCACCACCAAGGACGGATCTACGTAATACTCACATATTCTTAGTATTCAGCACCAAAGACAGATGTACTTAATATTCACGTATGCTTAGTATTTATCACCAAGGACAGATCTACTTTATATTCACATATGCTTAGTATTCAGTACCAAGGACAGATCTACTTCATATTCACAAATGCTTACTATTCAGTACCAAGGACAGATCTACTCAATATTCACACATGCTTAGTATTCAGCACCAAGGACAGGTCTACTTAATATTCACACATGCTTAGTATTCAGCACCAAGGACAAGTCTACTTGATATTCATACATGCTTAGTATTCAGCACCAAGGACAGATCTACTTAATATTCATACATGCTTAGTGTAAAGCACTGAAGACAGATCTACTTAATATTCATATATGCTTAGTATTCAGCACCAAGGATCGATGTACTTAACATCTACATTATGTTTAGTATTCAGCACCAAGGACAGATCTCCCTAACATCAACATGTGTTTAGTGTTTGGCACCAAGGACAGATCTAATTATGTATGTTAAGTGTTCAGCACCAAGGACAAATCTACTCATCAGCATGTGCTATATAACACCAATGACATATTTGTTCGTGCAAAAACGTTGCTAGTTACTCCAATTTGCAATAGCTTGAAAGCAAAAAAAGTCATCTTGTATTCGTAAAACTCACCTTCAAACATATCAATCATCCTGAAAAGAGCCAGAGTGAGGGAAGATTTCCCACTGCCTGTCCTGCCACAGATGCCAACCTACAGAAAGAGCAATTAATATATAAAATGCCTTTTTTTCAAATTCAGTATCACATGCTTTTGCCAAATTATACCAATACTCATTGTTGAAAGCTGCACAGATGAAAAGATGTTTGCCAGAAATGATCTGCCCATTGTAGAATAAGATTAAAAAAAGACTTATATTTCCAGCCACTGCTTTGGGATTAACTAAGTACAAGCAACTTCATAATACAGTTATACATGATATCATGATGATACATGAAGATAGAAATTGAGACTTGCTCAAACAAAAATGATTACATCAATCAAAGAATGGAATTGCTAAATATTTTTGAAATGAAAACAAATGATCAGGGCAAAGTCTGTTATATATAAACAATTTATATATATATTATATACACAGAAAAGCTACAATGAAGTATAGTATTCTGAGCAGTAACGTTCTAATGTAATTAAACCAAAATAACTATCTAAGATTTTCTTACAATCCTGCAAGAAAGGAAGTGAGTTTCTTTTCTTCATGATTGTAAGAAAAAACTTATTATAAATACAAAAAAATGCAAAATTTTTGAAAATGCAACAAATGACTAGAAGAGTTAGTAAACTAACCTTTTCCCCAGGTTTGAAGGAGGCAGTGACAGATTGGAGGACTGGGTCCAGTGTTTTGTCATACCGGACTGAGATCTTGTCCAGTCGGACATCCCCGCAAGCTGGCCAATCAGCAGCTGGGACAAGGTTACCTGGAATGTGAAAACAAAAATAACCGAAGTTAAATTAGACTGTATCTAGGATAATATAAATGGAGTTAAATCAGTATTTTTTTCTAAGATGGTAAGTCTATTTGCATAACATTATTTATGCATCCAGTCCCATATAAGTTCAGTGAATTGTAAATCAAATGGAAACACAAAGTTTGCTTTTTGTTTCATTGCACACACACACACACACACACACACAGACACACACACAGACACACACACACAGACACACACACATACACAGACACGCACACAGATACACCCTCCGGCCTTCGGCCATTGTGCGATCCGACCCACATTCGGGCTGGTACCTCAGGTGATTTGGAATACACCGTGTTGTATTCTATATGTATCACACGGGCTACAAATTTTTATCACACAGGCTTCCATAGAGTGTAGTGTGGTTGAAAGGTGGATATGACATGAATAAAATGCCACATTGTGTATTCTGCATCACCCTCAGCTCCAGCCCTCCTGCGGGTCGGGTTGGGACAAAGGGTGATGCGGAATAAACCGTTTTGTATTCTATTAATATCACAATGTAATATGTAATATAGGAATGTAGGATCCATATACACACATACACCTTCTGCATGTGGCCCCTTTCAGTATAATGAGAGATTTAAACAGCATTACCTCTCTTCCTGTCCCTATATTGTTCAGTAGGGATGTTGGTGTAGAAGTTAATCCTCTCCACTGCGTTCATCATCATCTCAACCTCACAGAAGTTCCTCACCACCCAGTGTAGGTACTGCTGCAGCTGTTGATATAAAAACTACAGTCAAACCTGTGGAAAAACTTTACTTTACTTAACCAACACTAAGTTTGATTGGGACTTACCCCAAATTTTCAGCCGACTCCGTCAGCCTTGTTCATGAAATGGACCCGTCTGCTGTAGCTTCCGGACGTGACGTGTCAGAGACATACGACTGCAGCAGAGGGTCGTAAATGCCAGATAACCTGTGTCGCCCCCCGTCTCTGTTCAGTGATGGACGGTGGGCGCGGATGTACAATTTGGGGTATGTCCAAATCAAACTTGGTGTTGGCTTGGTAAAGTTTAGTTTCTCCACAATGTCATTTACCAACACAGATGAACTTTCATGCTACAGTCAAACCTGTCTATAGTGGTCACTTAGAAGACTGGACAAACGTGGTCGCTATAGGCAGGTGTTTGCTATACAGAGAAAGTTGATAAATTGTCAGACATCACATCAAACCAGCTATGCATACGATGTTCTACCAACAGCAAAACTTCCCTGTTTACTCTGCTTTATCATCTTTGTGCATATTGGATTGAAGTCAAGTCACATGCTTCTTTGATAACTCACGGTGTGGAAATCAAAAGATTTTGAACCCAGCATGCGAATAGCAACATGGACATTGTACATGCACCTTGGAAGTAATGGTCAGTGTTTCTGTAACTACGAGACCGGAAATTGCGTGGTCAAGCCGCACTGTAGAGATGGCTGCTATAGACTATCTCTTAATGCTTAGTTCAATGGGAAAAATCCAAGAGACCGACAAAAAGCGACCGCAATGGCCAGGTGGTCGCTATGCAAAAGTTTTCATGCATTGTTACCGTAAAATGAAGACAGCATTCAAAGTTCATTACTTAGAGAGAGCATTATGTTCCTAAGTTGCCAAGTATCTTGGCAACTAAATACTATTAGAAACATACAATAAAGGAACATTAAAAAGTGTATAATTTATAAAGCATGAAAAACAATACTTACATTGAGTGCATATGTTATGGAGAGTCCCACCATACCAGAAGACACTGCTCCAAATATGGAAGCCACCATAGATGACATTCCGGCAACAAACACTATCACACCTCCCATGTAACCCTATAGAGGAACAGAACATCATCACTAATAATAGCAACAGTTTACTGTAACAACAAACACTATCACACCTCCCATGTAACCCTATAGAGGAACAGAACATCATCACTAATAATAGCAACAGTTTACTGTAACAACAACACTATCACACCTCACATGTAACCCTATAGAGGGACAGAACATCATCACTAATAATAGCAACAGTTTACTGTAACAACAACACTATCACACCTCCCATGTAACCCTATAGAGGGACAGAACATCATCACTAATAATAGCAACAGTTTACTGTAACAACAAACACTATCACACCTCCCATGTAACCCTATAGAGGGACAGAACATCATCACTAATAATAATAATAATCATCTTTATTGCAAACTCATGCCCAAAGGCTAATTGCAAAAATACATGTATGAAAGTACAATGATAATGATACAATAACAAAGTGAGCATTAAGTAAAATAGGAGTCATCAACTAGTGATACTTCTAATCTAAAATAATAGCAACAGTTAGCTGTTACTGTAACAACAAACACTATCACACCTCCCATGTAACCCTATAGAGGAACAGAACATCATCACTAATAATAGCAACAGTTTACTGTAACAACAAACACTATCACACCTCCCATGTAACCCTATAGAGGGACAGAACATCATCACTAATAATAATAATAATGATTATCATCTTTATTGCAAACTCATGCCCAAAGGCTAATTGCAAAAATACATGTATGAAAGTACAATGATAATGATACAATAACAAAGTGAGCATTAAGTAAAATAGGAGTCATCAACTAGTGATACTTCTAATCTAAAATAATAGCAACAGTTAGCTGTTACTGTAACAACAAACACTATCACACCTCCCATGTAACCCTATAGAGGGACAGAACATCATCACTAATAATAGCAACAGTTTACTGTAACAACAAACACAATCACACCTCCCATGTAACCCTATAGAGGGACAGAACATCATCACTAATAATAGCAACAGTTTACTGTAACAACAAACACAATCACACCTCCCATGTAACCCTATAGAGGGACAGAACATCATCACAGACTTTAGCAACAACAAACACAGTCGAACTATAACACTTCCCATGTAACCCTGTATGGGGACAGAACATCATCACTTAGCAACAACAAACACTATCACAGCTCCCATGTAACCCTGTAGATGGACAGAACATCATCACTTAGCAATAGTTGCAGGCTAGTAGCAACAAACACTATAACTGTTACAGCTTCCATGAAACCCTGCAGGGGAACAGAACATCATCACTTAACCACACAGTGATTTACATCATTCACCCAGACAGGAAACCTGGCGCATCCCCGTCTCATATTCAGCTAGAAGAAAGAAGTATGTCACCCTAACCCTAACCCTAACTCAAGCAACTGGATATGGTCTTCATAGTTATTCATAGTTATAAAAGACCTGTTTCTTCCAGCATAACCCCAACAGTGCTGTAATACACTGTATGACTATGACTGAATTCTGGAAGGTACCCACCATTCTTAAGCCAACCCAGGACTGTGTGGCTGTGAGAAAGTAGAATGGTGTGTTGCACCGATTTACTTTCTCCATGAGGTTGTCGTTAAATCTCTTTTCAACTCTGTACAAACGACAAGAGAAAAAATTAACTCAGTCTGTTGGACATAGTATACAAACTCCTAATAGTAATTAGTTATAATCTCGTATATAGTTAGTGTTGTAGTAATAGTTCAGTTAATAAAAATAGCCATGCCTTAAACTACTAAGTAATCAAGTGAACCTTCTTTTTAGTCTGTAGAAACAAAAATTAGATTTTGTTACCAGCAAAAGTACAGTACAAGCATCTATATGTCTCATCTTTTTTCCTACCTGAAAGCACGTATGGTAGACAGTCCCCCTAAGGTCTCAGACACATGTGCAAACATTGGCGACTTGTTGACACTGTCCAGCCTCTGTAACTCCCTGGAACATTTTTGTTATAATCGATCATGATAATGCGTCGATGTAAGACATACACCAAAAAGTAGTTACTCAAGCAACTGGATATGGTCTTCATAGTTATTCATAGTTATAAAAGACCTGTTTCTTCCAGATCACTTCAGTGTCTGTGACTGACGAAAACTGGTGATGACCGTTTCCAAAACAATATCCAGTTGAATTACTTTTTGGTGGATCATGATAATGATAATTTTTTTTGTAATGATATCGAATAATGCGAAAGTTTTAGAATTCACACAACCATAACTTAATTCTCATGATCAACGATTCGGTGACTGTCTGACACCTTCTGCACTGCAGGGCAATTCTGACTGGGTCACATTGTACTGCAGCACAAGTACTAGACTAAGTTTAATTGATCACAGTTTAGATGTGGTCAAAAAATGTAAAGTATTATAAATTTTCCATTCAATTTTGTACTGACACCTGTCCTGCAGTACAAAATGTGAACCAGTCAGAATTGCCCAGAAAAGACGGTCACCGAAACATTGGTGAGAATAAAGCAATGGTTGTCTAAAATTAAAAGAGTTTCTTTATTCAGAAATAGTTATCATCATGAATAATTGCTGTTATTCAAAACGCAAAATTTTTAGAACAATTATGCTAATCTTCTTTTCCACACAAAGGTATACACGGATCAAATTTCCAACTAGCACTGTTGCCTTCTTCAGGATCGATACTGATAACCAATCACTTCAGAAAGTAAACTCGCGAGAGTAACAGACATAATGATCTTATTTATCAACACAATGTCATAATCTTACAGATACATGACATCAGGAAGTTCGTTTTAATTAGGTCTCACCTTGCAGTTGCTCGGTAGAACTTCTGGACAAAGTAGTAGAGGATTATGATGGGGGCCGCGCCAATCATGAAGTAGGGGGTGACGACAGCGTTCACGACCAGAGCAGAGGCGACCATGAGAGCTGTCCGTATCAAAGCCTCCATTTGGAACGGCAACCTCTGTTTGTGGTGGCAGTTTGTGTGTGTGAAAAAACACAGAAAACAAAAAATAATTATTGGATAAGTTAATAAGTAACTTTCCGGAAATTGTGACATGGTGCTCTCACACCCGCAACAAAAGTTAGCTCCTGTACTTAACACAAAAGGAGCTAATTGATTCATTTGCATCATCTTATCTTCGTTTCCTATTGGAATCTAAAATTGTCTTCAGCTTGATTTTGGCCTTGACCTTGTTTTCTATTGGATTATTGTCTCCAGCTCTTTACATTAATATGTAGTTAGGGTCTAAGGGTATAAAAATCTCGATGGCTAATTCCCTTATACTCAGTCTCCAAGTAAATTTTATATAATACATAAAAGAGGGAACCATACTTACAATGTCAATTACGCTTTGATCCTCCGACATACGGTTCAGCACTCTGCCAGTAGGGGTCGTATCAAAGAACCTGTAGGGCACAGAGTCATGTAAACAAACACTATTCAAATATTGAACACTTGGGACCTTATCCTGTCAAGCCTTTAGTTAGGCATACATTCAGTCATCATTTGTATTCACTGTTCTCATAATCATTATCAGAATCATATAAGAATTGGACGCACTAGATGCCAATACACAGGAGCAAATCCTCTTTCTGACAAGAAGTTAAATTCTGATTGATCAAGACGCCACTATATATACGTCACTTGTAATTTTGCCACACAGGATACTTTAGAATGCACCATTTTAACTTAAAATTCTCTAAAACCATGGAAGTTGGATGAACTGGGACAATACTCAATGTTTGTATCACTTGCCGCGACTCATCGTTCAAGAAATTTGGACCCTCTATTAATAATAATAAAATCCTAGCTAAAAGCCTGCATGTGCACAATTGAAGACTAGGGATATTCCTCTTTGCTGCTTCCTTCCTTCCCTACCTCATGGGAGCCAGTACGATGTTCCTGACCATCCCTTCGTGCAGGCGCTTGGCCCCCACTACCATGGCCAGCATACTGGTAATGGAGCCTACAGCGGCCAGCACGATCGCTGTGACGGACAGCACGGTGTAACCGTTGATGTAGTAGCTGGTGTCTATATCAGGAGTCAGCTATAAAGCAAAGAAAATATCAGTTCAAAAGTTGAAACTCAGTGAAAACACTGGAGGAATACACCCAGCAGAAGAGAAGTGTACCTTCCTTTTCTCACCCTCGTCAGAGGGTTTCTAATGTTTGTTTTGGAGGATTCATATCCAAAAGTTTTCTTATCGCCAATTAGAGACTGTCATTGACTCCAATGTGTTTCTCCAATGGTAATCAATCACTTCTAGGAGAGCATAGCAGACAGCAGGCTGGCAGGTACTTGTGTTTCTGTGGGTAGAGCAATTAGTTATGAATATTAGCTATGTTTTCTATTGGGTTTCACATGATTGTGTATCCTTCACTACTTCAGCCATCAAAATAGAAAAGTGTATGTGTCTACTGTATGACTGAGCTTTGTGAGGAAAATGCGAACTTTCAAAAGAGCATATTACCTATTGGTACCTTTTTGTTTGTAAAATGAAAGGATGCCTTACCTGAGTTAAGTTTCCCCATGTTTGATTGACACCTGTCATGTTGATGACGGGTACTGTTGCCATGGTAGCAACAGTGCTTGCAGATGACCAAGTGGACAGCCAGAAGTCGATTCCCACCTGCATGCCCTGTTTGCTTACCTGTTGGGGAAAACATTGTTTGAAACTATTGAAAGTGTTGGTCGCCCAAGGCTAACTTTGAAGAAGCTTATTGAATTATGGACTGGATGGTCCGGAACTTTGCAAACTTCACTTGTTCCACCTCATCTTGAGGATGACTAATGATGATGATGATGATGATGATGATGATGATGATGACTAATGATGATGATGATGATGATGATGATGATGATGATGACTAATGATGATGATGATGATGACTAATGATGATGATGATGATGATGATGATAGCTATATAGAAAGTGTACTGAGGGACTGTTCTAATTTTTCTAATGGAATTGAAAGCAAGGTCATTAGACCACTGAAATGAACAGTGACGTTGGAAATAATTACACAGGGAGATAGCGGTAAATATTTGTTTTGAAGGCTGATACGTTGTAGACAGGAAGGAAACAGTTGTCAAGAGAGTTCCAAAGTTTGGCAGTCCAGGGAAAAAAATTGTTGCTGTAGAAGGACTTTGAGATCAATGGTAATTGATCAGTATAGCAATGTGAGTTTGAGGAAAATCTTTTAGTGTTAAGCTGAAAATTTCTCAGGAGGGACAAGTTGCATGAGATCATTAGAACAAGAGTGCCATAGAAGTACTGGTAGAAAAGGGGCAGGGATGCAACGTTTAGCCTGGTGAAAATACCAGATACAATTTAAAACCTAATAGTACATACAGTGTGCTCTTTTCGTTGATTGTTAACTGCTTTTTTTACCAAGTCTTACCTGTAAGAACAGCACAAATGCCACCAGTAGAAACCCACATGCTGCAGCATAGGTCAGGTAGTGTTTCAAATCCACCTCACCAACCATACGCTCCTCCTTCTGAACAAGCTTTCCCTTAGCAGCTGGGAAAATTATTAAAGGAAAAAAATCATTTTCCCTTAGTTAGTGGTCTGGCAAAGAATGTATTATGCTCCATGAAAAGGTTCATCAGGTTGGTACGTCACTGAATAAAGAGTCTCTTTTTACAGAACTATAGCTTTATGCCAAAAAAAAACTCAACAAGCAACTGGATGATTTCCGGAATGGTCAGACCTTTCAGATGTCATCCACTATCTTTCGTCAGTGACACTGACTATTGCTTTATTCACACCAACTTCTCAGTGAGCGTCTGTCACTTTCTTCAGGTTATGTACATATGACACTCCTTTACTTTTGAAACAGAATTGTAAAACTTAATTTCTGCCTCAAGACCGTTATAGTTTATGTTTACATAAAGCAGTCTGTACATGTAAATACTTGACAGAATTATGTTTTGTGACCACATCTGAACTGTGAGCAGCGACACCTGTGCTGCAGTACAATGTGAACCAGTCAGAATTGCCCTGAAGAAGGTGACAGACTGACACCAAAACATTGGTTTGAATAAACAATGGTTGCATAAACCCAAAGTCTGTTTGTTCAATGTTTCTGCAGATTAGAATTCACAAAATATATGTAGAGGGTGTATAACTCATACTAACATGCCTTATTACAGCCTGGCTTTAAATCTAGTAAAGATGAGTCTTTTCCTCCTGAAGTTTCCTGAAGTACTGACCTTCCTCCTCGTCTTTCTCCTCTTCCTCTCCATCCTTGCCCTTTGACCCCACTGACCCGACCCTTGACCTTACGCTGTAGGCCGAGAACTGCCGTGACAGCTGACGCATCAGCTTCGCCCTCTCTGCCTCTGTGGAGGCCTCCTCCTCATCGTCACTTCCACTCATACTTCCTGCAGAGTGGATGCTTGAGCGGGACCTAAGTCAGAAAATTCTCATTTTGATTCTGAATCAGATTAGTACTAGGTTAAAGGGTAACAGGTAAGAGGACAAGATAAAAACAGATTGCTAAACTAAGTATACTTTTAACTATCCAAAACAGTGTGTACCAAGGTAAGGGCTTCCCAGAACTGTTTTTCATGTAGATCTAGTCCTCCTTTCTATTGAAAATGAATACCCCCAAAAAAACATTTTTTTAAGTCTGATGCACTGATGATCTGCTGACACAAGGCTCACTCACTATAGCCCAGTCAAGTGAAATATTAAATTAGATGTAAAACTTTTGATACCAATTTCGTATTATGTTACCATAATCATTACTGGTTTGGTCACAGTTAATATTTATGTCCTACATTAGTTGCAGAACAATTTACAAACACATACAGACCCTCCTACAGCAGAATGATCTTCAATCCTTTTTTCTTCATTTTGTAGCCTGGTATCTAGCCAACTCCCAAGTCTCTTCTGTCCTCTCCGCAAATAAAGTATTTGTGGAGAGGACAGAAGAGACTTGGGAGCTATAATACGGCTGGATACCAGGCTACCATTTTGAGCATCCGGATAGCATCATCAAGAGAATTAATTTAGGCTAACTCACTCACCCCGCACTACTCTGAGACAGCAGTCGTTCTCGTTCCTTCTTCCCCAGCCCTGCTGCCACCTTCCTGTGGCCCTCCAGGATGATGTCCTTCCAGTTGTTGTAGAGTTCGGGGTTCGATTCCCGGATCTCTCTCATGCTCCCCGTGGCCTGGATTTTCCCACCTTCCATGGCAACAACCTAAATATGGTACAAAGAGACTTTACTACTTGACAGATAATGTTATATTATTTTTACTTAAGGTCTAACTTTAAGGTCTAGCAGTACTAGAAAGTCTACTAGTTACAAAGGATTTGAAAATATTTTAATATGTTTCATATAGTAGTATCACGATTCACATGCTTGTCATTGCAACAGAATCTTGTCGATTTCTTTCACTGAGAGCTTGTATGTATTCCATACCATACCAGGTAACTGCCTGATGGCATTACACACGAGGTTTGTAATAAATAGTACAAGCTGCATATCCATTGACTGGATTTATCTTATCCACTCACATCAGCATGTGTGTAATGTGGTAGGGTTTTTAATGTGCTAGAGGTGTGGCTCTCCTCTAATATGAGTCTGATCCTTTTAATTTTCTGCAATGTCAAGTACATGTACCTAAAAGAACTCTAGTACAGTGGGGCTATGTATGGAACTTTCTGGCACTTGGGCCATAGCACTCCCCCCCAACAAAACACTTAGCTTCTGTAACCAAAACAACAGGAGCTAACTGAATCATTAACTGCATTAACTATGTCTTAGCTTTGTTTCCCATTGAAATCCAAAATTGTCTTCAGCTTGACTTTGCCATTTCTTTTATTTTCTATTGGAATCCAAATTGTCTTTCAGTCTAAAATTGTCTTACAATATAACATTTCCTATTGGACATCCAAAATTGTCTTCATTGAATAGTTAGAGTATAAAAGACCTGTTTCTTCCAGATCACTTCAGTGTCACTGACAAAAACTGGTGGATGCCAGTTGAAACGTCTGACAGTTTCCAAAATCATATCCAGTTGCTTGAATCATCATGCTTTTTGGCAGAACTCTAGTTCACTAGACATTTTGCTCAAAAGCAAAACAAACAACTACAACTAAGAAGTTCACGCGAATTTATAAGATGAAACTTCATGTACTTGTTTAGATACTCACAAAGTGTGCATGTTCCAGATACTGCAGCTTGTGGGTTACCAGGACAACTGTTCGACGGTCCTTCACCAGGTCTCCCATGATGCCTTTCTCAAACAGGTCGCCCCCCACATGGGCATCCAAGGCTGATAGTGGATCGTCCTAAAATGGGGGGGGGGGGTAGTTATTGGTGTGATAGAAAAATTACAAAACGTAAAAGTTTTAGACTAAGTATTGATTAGCAAGCAGAATTCTTTTTTTAACAATTATTTCCAAAGAGTACTTAATATATAATCTAGTGAATGAACATTTAAGGTCCTGGAGACTTGACACTTGTCAGACTCTACTAGAGTTAGATATCTGTACATGTACATATGCATGTACAATATGTCAACATTAGAAGTGATTGAATTATTTATAACAATGCAATATGACACTGTCACTTGTCTTTAAAGTGTAATCAGCTAATTAGTATTATAATCATGTAATCTCCTCTGAGACCTTTTGTTATATTTTCTCCATCAAAAATTTCAAGATAGGGCTCTGAATCCTATGAGTCAGTGAGGTTTTTTTTCCCATTGTGACTTTTACTCACCAGAAGCACGATGTCAGTTTTTGCATAAAGTGTCCGAGCTACACTTATCCGCTGTTTCTGTCCTCCACTCAGGTTGATGCCCTGAAAGACAGCAAAATATTGTAAATTTTGTTTCCCCATCTATTTGTCGGGCCCTACCCCTAGTCCATACTGACAATTTGCATCCATAAAGCGACTAGATATGTACATTTATGTCATACCTGGGCCGCAATAATGTTCCATACAGGTGTTCCGGACCGTGTGATAAAAAGCCGTACCACACAGGCCTCGAAGTTGTATCACACAGGCTTCCATCGAATATTTAACATACTTTGTGCACGCCAGTGCCGTGCGGTCGAACACACGAATACCTGATTTGGACGTTGGAACATTGCTATTGTAACAATGTTTATTTTCTCAACTTCTGGCGCATTTCGCATTGAAACGTGTGTTTTCTCAGGTGTGACAAATAAAATGCAACACGATGTATTCCGCGTCACCCTCAGTCCCAGCCCTCCCGCGGGTCGGATCGCCCTCCGGCCTTCGGGTGATACGGTACCTCGGGTGATACGGAATACACCGTGTTGTATTCTATATTGTATTGCTTTTGGCAAAAGTTAGGAAGAGAAGAACTAAGAACTCCTGTACCTTCTCTCCAATCTCCGTCATGTCCCCACCTGGCAGGATGTCGATGTCAGGCTGCAGACAACAGGCTGTGATCACCTGCTGGTATCTGTAGCAGAAAGTTTAGGGAGTCAAAAATATGCAGCTTAGTAGAAATCAAGTTATTACACTGTATCCAATATTGAGGTTTCAGAGACTCTTTGGAATTTGGTAATGAGAGTCTTTGAGACCACTGATCAAGTATCTTCATGCCTATAAACAATTTGTCAAATCAGGTCAATGGAGCTTAGATATCCAGGTAATAAGATATGCTAAATACTAATTACTAGTACTCTAGTAACTGGATATGATCAGAAGTAAGTTGTTTGTCCAATTGTTCTTGTACTATTCTGCATCATTGAAATACAATTATCAAGTCAGTATTTAACAGAATGCAGTGTAGGGTCTGTTCCAAATGTATCCTGTAACTTTGCCAACCTAGTCTAGGTCCTAAAAACCAGCTATTGCTATGGATTGAAACTAAAATTTAGAACTGGCAAAATTTGATTCAATGAATTGTACAGTTGTAACAAAGCTTTGGAAAAGGGAGTCAATGCAAACCTTGATCGATCAAACGGCAGACCGAATGTGATGTTGTCTCTCAGAGATGCGTTCAGCAGCCAGGGTCTCTGGGCAGCGTAGGCAACCTTGTTATGTTTCCTGAGAAGGGTGATGAAAAAAGGATTTAGAAGAAGTTTATGCATTCCATACATCTTGTATGGCTACTTCATTGTATTGTGTTGGTGAAACAGTTAATAGGTGTATCGCTCAAAAGGACCTGGGTTTGAAAGCCCTGCCATGACACCAATGTTGTACCGTTGGGCACTTTACACAACTTTCCTCACTCCACCCAGGTGTAAAAATGAGTACCTGACTTCGGCTGGGGTGGTAAAAGGCAGTGGAAGGAGAGGGATGGGCTCCACCTTCCAATACTGTACCCTAGACACAGTGGATAAAAAATCCACTGCCCCTTATATGTCCCCGAGAAGGCAATGGGACTGCTTTTACCTTTTTAGACAAGGCTTATAACGTGGTACAAAACAAATTAAAGTAAAGGCTGAAATAGCTGTCAGTACAAAGCGTACCACTTATGGCTCAGCCAGGTTTTAAAATGGTAATGCTTGTATCAAAAAATGGTATTGCAGAGCCCATCCCTCTCCTTCCACTGCACTAATATATAGAGTATTGAACTGACAATAGTCAAGGATGTGTTGTTACTTACTTGTTCCACACTACCTGTCCGGACATTGTTGTCATTTCACCCAAGATGGCCGACAGCAGAGAGGACTTCCCACAACCCACCTGGCCAACCACGATGGTCAGCTTACCTGGACAGGTGGGAGGGGAATGATTCAAGGATTCATGATGTCATCAAAGCTCAGGACTAAAGTATGGGGAGCTGGGATGGTGTAAGCTGTTCAAAATCCCAGTACCAGATTTAGAAGTTAGAATAATTGCTGTTGTTACAACTTTTGATTGGAGGACACCAAAGGTTTTCATCTTTTGGCATATTTCTCATTGAAAGGTGCGTTTTCTCGGGTGAGTTTGACATTGAAACATGTGTTTTCTCGGGTGATACGGAATACATTGTTTGGCTTCTATACATACTGTACATTGAGTATGCTATTCAGTCACCAGGCACCATATTTCTCATTGAAAGGTGCGTTTTCTCGGGTGAGTTTGACATTGATAAATTTGTTTTCTCGGGTGATACGGAATACATTGTTACGATTCTATACGCATTGTGTATTGACTAAACTGTTCAGTCACCAGGTCTAGCCCTTTGTAATAGTCTTTGGGTAGCCCTGGCTGAATGTTGATACAAGATAAAAAAATCTGGAACAAAATCTCTAAGAAGATATCTTTTTGAAGGCTCACACACAGGTTTCAGCACCAAGGACAGTGTTGTAGTTGTTAAAATCACAACAGCCAACAAATAACATGTAACAACAACAAATGAAAATTATATAGTACTTCTCAAGTTATTTGTTTTATCTGTTGACTTTCCTATTTAAAAAAATGCTGAGCAAACTTATCATAGAACTGTTGGAGAAGTCTGTGCTTTGATCCATATGTTTAGGGGTGAAAATAGTAAGATTATATTATTAGAATAAAAGACAAGCTTGTTCTTGTACAAAACTGTGTAGGACTGTGGATTCATACAAGGCATCGTAAATATAACACACAAGGAGGAGTTGGTTTTCATCTTATGAAGATGTATTTTACCTTTTGGAATAGCCAGGTTGATGTTTTTAATGTTTGCAACTTCAGAGTCCAACTCCCAGGCAAAACTGCCATCATGAACCTAGGAAGAAAACCACAGTGTGACACTATAAGTACAAATATTTGTATAGAATAAAGTGAACAAAAACCAAGCACAAATTTAGCTTTTGCTTAATTGAGTGTTTGCATCCTATGTATTAGAAGCCCTGGTACCATCTCCCACATATTATCATACACTACATACAGTTGCTTCTCTGCTTTTCCGCCTGGGAACTTCGCCATCTGTAACGCCTGGTATATTCGATTCTCGTCCAAATTTTGGTTCCTTTTATCTGTAGCCACTAACACAAGCTCCTGACCAGTCACAAGAAAGTAGATACCGTATGTTAACTGATCACTGTATTCGAACAGGACTGGTGTTGTAACAAGTGCTCTTAGACTAAAACCTATTCATTAATTCACTCATTGACTGATCTCAGCACTAAAAGATTTAAATGTACAGGTACAAGAAGTAAACATAGGTCCTGGAGTATTAACTACTTCCCGGATGGTACACAGGCTGTATACTATTTAAGAGCCACACAACTTACAATGTAAAATGTCAAACATTTCATACTCTGTCTCAACCTCACCTCAATGGCGACGTCATCAGACAGGTCCCCATACACAGAACTTCTTTTCATATTGGTCAGCTCAATCTGGTCATTGCCATTCTGTAAATCACAAGACATAGTATGTTGTAGAGGAGAACATATATCTCTGAAGCTAGTCATTTCAAATTTGGAAATACACTTGAAATCCACAACATCTTGTGAGAAATTGATAGTACGGAATCTGATAGAAAACACATTTCACAGAGTCCACTCCTTAATTCTGCAAAGCCAGTGTACAGTCAAACTCATACATTTACCTATATGATGACTCATTTGTATGAAGTAACTGTGTACATACTAGGTTATGTTGTGGCATATAAGGACCAACCACATTTTGTTGTCCCTTTGAGGGGGAGGGGGGATGGTGCATATAAAATTGCATGTTAGCATGAATTGAAATGCAATGTGAAAAATACAGGCAAATTATAAACAGCCAGTGTAAACACGAAATACTTTTTCCAGTGCAAATTTCACTGTCTATGGAAGGTTTAAGATGGTTAATAGAACAAAAAAAGGAATGTAAGTGACAGATAGCTTTTTGCAAGTCCGGACTTGGCTCCGGACATTTGGTTTTTTTTTGGACTTAGACCTTAACATTTTTAGGTCCAATTCCAGTCCGGGCTTTAGGTACGCACCACTAGCTAAGGGTCATTAGAAGATGCTTTAAAAAGCATAATGCTTTTATTGGGATGACAAATAAAAACAAAGAAAGCATACCAGAAGTGAGTCCTTCTCCGTGTTTTTATGCCCATTATCCTCGCTTCCATCTTTTTCTTCATCAACATCAGCGCGAGACATGTTCCCTATTGCCTCCACCTCCGTTGCGGTCAGGAAGGGACCGAGACGTTCGATGGCCACGCGGGCGTTGGTCAGGGTCCGTATAACGATGGGGAAGATGATCAGAGGCATGGCGATGATGTTGAACAGTGAGAGGGCCGTGAAGGCATCCGCTGATGTCAGGGCCTTGTTGTTGAAGAACTCAAACGTCCCAAAGGCCTGGAAAACACAATGTAGGAAATTATGTAGTTGACGGTGCTGAGTTTGATTAAATCAATGTTATTCTAATGTCTTGATGTGCATTTCAAAGCAAACTACTGCACTGTGCAATGTGAGTTTCTCATACTTGTGAGTAAAGTATGGAGTATGCAAGCATACCTGGTATAACCATTTCAACTTAATAGCACTTTGTATAAAATTTGATTTAAAAGTACATCTTGAATCAAAGTACATCAGAATTTCCTTTAATAATTTTAAATTTTAATAGCATTATGATCTTTCATAGTATATGTGTTTTCCCCAAATATACACCAATGTTTAGTTACTGAACGTTGTGCCATCAAAATATCATTCTTCAGACTCGAGGATTTTGCTGTAAGATGATCAAAATCATGACTTTCAATTATGTGCAAGTAAACATGGAAACCTGTGCTCTGACCACAGCACACCAGCCCAAGAAAAAAAGACTTGAAAGTACGTAAATTAAAGGATATAGTATAATTACAGTAATAAGAAAATGTTGCATTTTGAGGTCATTAGCACTTACGATGAGTGTTGCTGTCACTGGCGTCACTTGTGTGATAAACACTGAAAAATAGACAAAAAAAATATTACACAGACGTAATACCATACATCGTGTTCAGCAAGAATTCATTTGCAATGAACAGCCAAACCAACAGTTAACTCTACCTGAAGTCATATCTAACTAGTGACTTAGAGTCAGTTTCTACAATGTACCTATCTAATGGTAGTTTCAATTAGATAGATACATTTGATGTGGTCTAGATCTGATATGTTTTAATAACGCAAGATGCCAAAAATCAAAGAGGTCTGAGATATTCAAACAAAATCCATTGTCACAGATGCTGCACACAGTTATGGGAATGCCTGACAAAATGACATTTTTTGATATCCCAAGTTATCAACTTATGTTCAACATTCAAAAATGGGTCCAAAGAACATATCTTTTGTAAGTCACTCAGGGATACCATGCCTGCTTCTCAGTGATATTGAAAAAAAAAACATGTGCTAATCTCAAGGTTTAAAAGTGAACTCACATGTGAGAATCTCCCAGATTGCCCTCCTGTACATCTGCTTGACCTCCTTGTTCCTGGCTTTAATGACGTTGTCTGAAAAGATGTGTTCCCAGCCGTACAACTTCAGCAGCTTGATTCCCTGAAAAAAGTCATGGGTTAAGTGTCAAGGTTATACGTGGGCTCAAATGTCAATTTCAGAGGTTATAAGCTGCAGGGTCAAATGGCAAGGTCAGAGGTTACAGATGGGGTCAAATGAAATGACAAGGCCAGAGGTTATAAGCTGGGTCAAGTTGCAAGGTCAGAGGTTATAAGTAGGGTCAAGTAGGAATTTATGTATGGTCAAGTGTCAAGATCAGATGTTACAAGTAGGTAAAATGGCAAGGTCAGAGGTTATAAGCAGGGTCAAGTTGCAAAGTCAGAGGCTATAAGTAGGGTCAAGTAGGAATTTATGTATGGTCAAGTGTCAAGGTCAGATGTTACAAGTAGGTAAAATGGCAAGGTCAGAGGCTATAACTATAGTATAAGTAGGGTCAAGTGGGAATTTATGCATAGTTAAGTGTCAAGGTCAGATGTTACAAGAAAGTAAAATGTCAAGGTCAGAGGCTATAAGTAGGGTCAAGTGGGAATTTATGTATGGTTAAGTGTCAAGGTCAGATGTTACAAGAAGGTAAATGTCAAGGTCAGAGGTTATAAGCAGGGTCAAGTTGTAAGGTCACGACATGTAAGTTTAGCAAACAGTAAACCCAGATCATTAACAATTAATCTCCTAGTGTGTATTACTAAATGGAATGGAATATTAACAATTTGGTTGGTATTATATTAGCCTGTGTTTACACAATCTCTCGTTGGCTGGGGTTAATGACCCACTTCTTGAGATTGCGACAGCAATATTGTAGGGCTGACCGCTATATTCAACTACCAATATGTTGGTTTAATTAAATGACTTACCTGGATAGTCTCATTGATTCTCTTCATCCTTTGGTCTGAAACAGCCTAAAAGCAAAGAAGAAAATCTTTCAGAAAAAATTAGAAATTGTAATGAAAAAGGCAAATGCGACAATTTCCTAAGGGTAAGCAAACCCTACTGTATGTGAATATGCCTGAACATATTAGAACTTTTTCTTCCTTTAATTGTTTGATTGTTTGTATTGTATGCCCAGTAAACTGCCTTATGACATAACACACCTAGTTTATACTGAACAGTACATTATCAAGTTCACTTAACAGTACAATCAATCATTTTCTGTATATTTAACTTTAGCAGGATAAGTTGAATTTTGAGATGGTTGAGACAATATTACTTGGTGAGAAAGATCAGTGAATACTGATAAAATCATGTGTTATTGATCATGGTCAATGGATTATCATTTTCCATATAGTGACCAACTGTCTATAGAGGGCCACATTTCTCCAGTCCCTTGAGTGGCCGCTATAGGCAGGTTTGACTGTATAAAGCATATCTTCATTTTACACATAAGAAATGACATTCATAAGGCTCAGACTGACCATTTTTGTCTTGGTGACTTTCTCCAGTTGTCTGGCAATCTTGTAGTTGACTGGCAGCATACATAAGATGATACAGGCACCGATCAAGGCACTCCATCCTAACTGGTAGTACAACAGTATAGCTCCTGCTACGCACTGTAAAACAATTTTAGAAAACATATAGTTTAAGAACTAAATTAGACGGTTGAAATTATTTGCACATGTCTGAAAAATTCTTAGTAAATTTATGAAAAACTTGTGCTATACCCTATTTTGTAACAGCTTGTACTTTGCAATTGGACAAACTCGGGTTCTATTTCCAGCCAAGTCATACTGAAGACATGATGGTTTTTAAGTTAAACACACACACCATGATTATGATATTTAGTAAACATAACTTGTACCAGTGGCCTACAATGTAGCTCCCCTTTGTATATAGTGACTGCACAACTTCAGGGTTGAACAAATTTTTAAAAATTCACTCACCCTATACCTGGTACACTAAAAAAATCTACTGAGTCAAACCAACTTTTCTCTTGCCCAAAATTTGTATGATGTAGCCTACAAAATAAATGTATGATATATGAAAATGGATAGGAAAATACATGATAGCTTATCCTACCTGTAAAACAATGGGCCATGAATGGTGAAACTGGGCAGGAAAGAACATGAGCATCATCCCATCCATGCTGACATGGTTCTCCTACCACTATACACAGTACTAGTAGTCTACTACAGTAACTACTACTACTACTACTACTAAACTTGTCTACTACAACTACTACTGTCTTATTACCTGTAGAACCATGGACCAGGAATGGTGAAACAGGGCAGCAAAGAACATGAGCATCATTCCATCCATGCTGACATGGTTCATGATCTGACCTGCAGTGACCTTTCCACTCCCCAGGACAGAGGACGACAGGCGAAGGCACTTTGTGTACACCAGGGTCTGATGGGGAAAGGAGGATAAAGTTCACAGTTACTGTTACAGTCTGTAATAGGGGTGGGTATTGGTAGAGAAAATTCAGGTCCAGTTCGGGTCCAGAGGATCAGGTCCCAGTCCAGACCTGAACCTGATTTGGTATGTGAAAACTTGTGAATGGACAATACTCAGAACAATGGTCCATTTCGCTACAAAAAACTATTTTGTGGAATATTCGACTCCCACTGGCGTTAAAATCCTACAGACTCGCACTGGCATTACACCATACCAGTACCCACCCCTAGTCTGCAACAGTACATTGAGGGATGAATATACAATGTATGCACAACTAGCAGCACTTTGTGCACACCAGGGTCTATGCATGAATGTGGATGCATGGTGCACCACTGTAAAAAATTCAAATACCGGATTAGGGCATTGGAATTGCCAGGCTTGAGCATTGTTACATTTTTTCCTTGAGATCACAAACAAATTTTCTCAAATTCTGGTGCATTTTAGCATTAAAATGTGTATTTCCAGGTTGGCATAACATAAATACTATACAACATGACCGCTCGCAATAATCGAATCAAACTCCGCCTTTTAGCTGCTAGGTGATCCTAACCGCCATCGGGCTGATACCTCGATTCACCGTCTTGCATGGATGTCAAATCGATTGATCGTACCCACGGTAATAGGGCCTTCACACTGAAACAAATCAGCAGGAATCTCGAAGAACCAGCCGGAATACACTTTACATTCCATTCAATATTTCTCCACTTCAGATGCACCTGGAAAGTTTTGAGTATGACAAAAACATTCAGGACAGCCCCAAGAATGGGCAGAAATATCTGGAACGCAGTGAGAATGCACTACAAGATGTCAGGATACAAAGAATAGTCAGTCTGACAGTATTCCGGCTGATTTCTCTTCTCGTGTGAAGGGACCTTGAGCCTGATACTTCAGGTGATACAGAATACACTGTGTTGTATTCTATATAATGCAAGCAACTCCTCCCTACCTGCATGGCTGTTCTCAGCTGGATGCCCTGTTGGAAGTTGAGGTAGACTGACATCTGTTCAAAGGTGTACTTCAGTAGGGTACAGATCAGGAGCAGTACCAGTAGGATGTAACCATCCGCTAGGAACTCTCCCAAACTCACTAGGTATGGACCCTGTATGGGGTGTGAACAGTTACAGGTAAAACATCCAGTAGTTGGTATCTACAGTGTCATCAAAACCCCCTACTCACCCACAAGGTAGGGACCCTGTATGGGGTGTGAACAACAGATTTTAAACTTGTTACATCCCTGAGATTTGTTTCTACAGTGTTGTCAGGAACCCTTATGCACCCACAAGGTAGGGGCCATTTATGGGGTGTGAACAACAGGTTATAAATTTCATACATTCCTAAAGTTTTTTTTCTAAAGAGTTTTAGGAACCCCTACATACTGTACCCACATTAGGGACCCTGTATGAAGTGTGAACAGCTGGTTGTAGCTCCATACATTCATACAATATTTGTATCTGCAGTGTCATCAGGAACCCCTTACACACCCAACAGGTACAAGATGTCCACTGCGTGGAGTGTGGACAACTACATTGCTGTCCTTGGTGCTGAATTAAAATAGTCACAGTGCGCCCTTTTGTTTATAACAACTCCTTTCCACTGTGTATGTGGAGACTTTGAACAAATTCAAAATGTGCTAGACAATGGAAATTTAAGATGAAAAAACGATCAAAGAGATTAAATGATAATGTGACACCTGCCCTGCAATGCAATTTGAACCAATCTGATTTGCCCTGAAGAAGATGACAGACGGTCACGAAACATTGGTGAGAATGGTTGTGTAAAAAGAGTCTCTTTATTTAATGATGCACCGACCTGATGAAACTGTTCAAGGACAGCCAAAGTGATGCTTGTTCAGGGCTCCAAATACCACCTGCATATGCATGTTAGTGCAGGTAAAATTGGAGCTATGCAGGTATTTCTGATGTCTACCTGCACTGGTCCATGTACTGGGTTTTATATGGTCCTATGATGTACGTGTATCTGTGGATTGTTATTAGGTGCATCAATGCTGTTACCACCTATAAGAATTATGAAAAAGCAATGGTACCTCAATGATTCTAGTATGATCCATACTTCCTAAATTCAGAGTGGTGTAGGAAGAATTTGTCTGGAGCAGGTAATTTTCAATGTTACCTGCACCAGTGTAGGTATGCAGAAAAAAAGGATTTCGAGCCCTGGCTATGCTCTCCTCCTAGGAGTGATTGATTGCAGTGACACTCACGATGAGAAACACAATTTGGAATCACAGTATCTAATTGGCAATAAGGAAACCTTTCGGATATATATCCTCCAAAGCAAATATTAGGAACCCTCTGACTGGGGAAAAAAGGGAAGATACACACATGTACAGGAGATATCTCCTTTTCTACTGGGTGTGTTTTTCCTGTGTTTCCCCTGAGTTTTGACTACCAGACTGAGCTTTGGAAGGGTAAAACCACTGGACTATGCAGATTTCGACAAGATTAAGATACTTGATTCCGAACAAGATTACTTTCTCAGGGATAAGTGACATTTACATCAGAGACCACCAACCTTCCTCAACCGAGACGGGGACCGATACCGACTACCAAGCAACTTTGACCCTTAGTCGACGTCACACTTCCGGTCTGGATGTGTGACTTAGGCTTTGGGTCATTTCAACTTGATAGGGAACAGAGGACTGATCGAAAGCTTGCTGGTAAGCGCTTCATTTTTTATACGGATATGAGGTCTTAAAATTGTAACATAACACTTGACTACGCAGTTTTATACCTTATGTACAGGTGCAGCCCCATTAGCCGCCAGACCTGCACCGATGGCAGCTGTGATGATACCCCTCAGCAGCAGAGGGTTAATGAAGGTGAACACGTCAGAAGTCAGCTTCAGTACCCCAGTCTTCAGGAACTGTCGACTGAACGCCACGAAGATCACCTTCCACAGGGACACTGGTGCACTGTTCTTCACTGCTTTCTCCTGGGGAGGGGGGAACACATTGTGGGAATGGCAATGACAAAGAGAATAAGAAAGCAACAAAATGTGACAGACAAAACAAAAGAAAAATGAAAAAATCTGATGAAAAATCCAAGAAGAGAGATCAAAAGATAAAATATTCCATATACAGGAGGTTCACTACTGAGTTACAAAAAAAGAACGGAAAAGAGACAAGAAAAAGTGAATTTGAAAATTTAAAGAGAATAAAGACAGCAACAAAGAAAAAGAAAAACTGAACTATTGGAAAAAAGTCTTCACAGCTTTCTGTTGGGGAGGGATGGTGACACAGAAAAACAAAACGTTAAGAACTGGGAAAAAAGAAGGCATAAAGACAGAAGGCAAACAAAATGACAAGAAAAGGGAAGACAAAGAGAAGACAAATAGATCAAAATATGAAACTGTCTGACAATGTTTTTAATTACGTACAACTTCCACTGAAATCTTGATTCCTTAAGAAGAAAACAGCATCAGTCCATTACCGACTTGAAGACAAAAAGGACAGAAGAGCAAGACAAAAGAGAATTTCAGAAATTAACAAGACAAGAAAAAAAAAAGAAAAAAATTAAAAGATCTTGAAAAAGGAGGAAAATAGGAAGACAAAAGCAAGATCATAAAAGAAAAGGACAGAAAGAATAAAAGGAAAACAAAGAAGGCAAATCGACAATGCTTGAAAAGAAATTAAGAAAATCTAACCTTTTCTCTTTCATACACTTCCCTAAAGTGGTGGTACACTGGTTTGGCATGGTAGTCCTGAATAAAGAAAAAGTCATTGGTATATTGTAACTAGAGTTCCTCGAACACACATCTTCGCCAAATAAACATTCTTTATCGAAGGTCGTTGTTTTTGAATGATTAATGTATGTAATTATGGCTATAATGGGCCGGATAAGCACCAAATACAGCTTAATACGAGATGTTAATATAGCAAAGCTGGATGTAAGGTCTTTAGTTAGGCTAGGTTAGGCTAGGTCTTTAGTTTTATATAAGATTTCACTCTACAAAATGTACATTGCAGTCTTTTCGTAAAAAAAGAAATAATAAACAAAATTTGAGTGACTGGCCTATATATTAGATAATAGGTCATCTAAGGGTTACCTAAGGGTCATACGTAAGGATTGTTACGGCCCCGCCTTGGTGAATGTTTGTGTCCATCTCATGAAAATAGTAAGTAAAGTTTTGCAATCGCGAGTTAAGTCAGAGGTATTTTACACAGTCTACCTGGCCTGGCTATCACGTCAGGCTACTCAGATCCCCCCATTCATAGCCCCGCAAAGACAAAATAGCTGATTGACAGGCATAGTAATTGCTAATCTCCAAGTATTAGTATATTCATAAGCCTTACTTAGATCCTCCTCTACAACCTAGCACAAACCGAGACAAGATACGATACCACCCGCGTTCTATGACCGCACTCGTACAACCCGGAAGTATATGATATTGTCGTAATCGGTTGCACGGAAACCCCCATGCAGTGTGAAATCGAGGCAAAAATCAGGCAAAAAGAGCCAGTTTGAAGGCCAACTTTGACTCTTCAAATCTCATCCCGAAATAGTATTTGAATCATTAAGCGTACTGTATGCGATCGAACAACTCATGAGGATTACGTTGGCACCTTTGACAGCCTGATTTGGCCCACCGCGATGTTTTAATCTTTTTTTACGTGACCATGTCTTATGCCTCAAACGGGCGGGCGTGTAACACCCTGCCATGGCATGACGATTAGACCTGCTCCACCTTTGATTTGTCTGTGCTAAGATCCGGAGACTGAGGGCAGGGGGTTAATTTTGTGTGACTGGCCCTTGTCAGGGAAAGGAGATCAGGCTTCTGCTTCTGTCTGAAGGGCTTGAATGATAAATGAAGATTAATGGTCCACACATTAGTGCTGGACTAGGGTGACAATGGTGCCAGTGTCATGTTGCACTGCACACCACTTTTGTAAGGGATGTGGTTCTCTCCATGATAAGAATCCCAAAGTAATTATATTAAGTAGATCGCAATTTACATAATTAGCATCTCATTATGTTGATAATTACCCTAAGTACCTACCTACCAAAAGCAAAGAATATCCATCAATCCCCTCTGCAGTTATCCTTTTTAAAAGTTACAAATTATAAGACCCACTGCAGTTCCAAACAAGCTGCTAGGGGGCCCAAAATTACACCATTCACTCCTAGTCCCAACAGCTATCCACCACTTAAAAATCATGAACATGGCACTTCTGGAAAATTTAGGCGCAAGCTTTGACGCTCACTTGCAGTACCAAGACAAGTCGCTAGGAGGCCCATTATCGAACTTGACCTTCCTTTCTGTGTCCCCTACCTATCAACAAAATATCATTAGCATCCATGTAGAACATCTCGAGTTATCGTGTTAACAGACAAAAGCAATTGCATACAAAGCCAGCTACAGCACCATAGGTAAAAGCTAGCTAAACCATTCTCGCACATGACAATCCTTTAGACAACCGCTACACACCTGCCAAATATCGTAGAAATCGCCCAGCTGCATTTTGAGTTATGCTTCTCGAAACAAACCTCGAAAAAATACAAAGCTCGCTGCTGTACCGTAGGAAAACGCCAGGTAAACCATTTTCAAACTAGGCATGCCTTTCGACAACCGCTACACACCTACAAAAAATCAAAAAGTTCCATCCACAATTTCTTGACTTATATGCTGTTGACCTACATACAGACCCAAGTAAGCAATCTTATAATCTTCGCTGGCGAAGATAATTACAAAATCAACGTACAGAACTGGTTATAGAAGTAACAAATAAAACAAATCAGTAAGTGCTTCTGTCAGCACTGTAGCTAGATCTCCAAAATGCTGATAGATAAAAATAAATTTACTATGATATGCAAACTTTAACTGAGTGAGCTTATACTTTTTTCAGCAGACTGTAGCTGCACCTTACAGTTAGCGCCAAATCAATGCAAAGGAAAAAAAATGTCTCTGCAATTCCAGATCAAGCTGCTAGGTGGCCCAAACCTACATAACTTATTTCTTACATCAAAATATTAAGACCAAAAGATAAAAAAACTGGAAGCTCTAGTGCAGTGCCAAGGTCACTTACCAGGGGATCCAAAATCGACTTTGACCTTCGTCTTCCCAATTTCTATCAAATCTTATTACAATAAAATCTATTCAGACTCAGAGGTTCTTAAGCTTTGCTGACCACAAATACCCGGAAACACAAGCACGCACACACACACACACACAAGTACAGACACACACTTACATACACAGATACACCAAAAACAATTATATGTAATACAACAGGCAAAGCTCAAACACAAATAAACAAATACACCACCTTTGGTAGTTTTCCAAGATGTTCAAATTGTAGTGGCACCTTGTAACCGAGACTCATTGTCCGGTTGTGCCACGACTGTGTGATACGTGATGGAAGGGACACGTATGGAAATACGTAATGCACATCGCCATGCAGCAGGTCCTCTGGTACGGGATCGTTGATTGGATGGGAGCACAGGTAACGCTGAGGAGAGGGAAGGATTTGACCAATAGGAGTCAAGATAAGTAATGTGCATCTCATTTTTAATCAAGAAAGAAATAAGGCTTGAATAATGACTGTAACACTGTGTTATTGTTAAATGTATCAACTTAAAATGCAAAATTTGTAACTATGCAACAGTTACTACAGAAGTTATGTAAAGCTGATATTTCACACATAATTCCTTTTATGTTTTTAAAAGATTTTTGAAAGAGGGAACAGGCTACTCTATTTGAAAAGCAGGGGATAGTCTAAGATAAATTCATTTTATGAAATTGAGATCAAAAAGGATTTTTGAATACTTTTCATTTTTAAATGAAATATTACAAATTACAAAAGGTGAAAGCGTGCTCTGAACATTGCGACAGACAAAAAATGGAATTTGAAAAATAAAAATTCTTAGCCTCCTAGAAAAAATTAACTTAAAATCTACTGTAAATGCAGAAACTTTCGCAATGGTTTAATGTTCGCGTTTTTTGCAGTGACCACTTAAAACCACAGTGAACATTTTTCCATGGCAGTAAGAGACTACAGCCCATGGTGCTACCGTGCACTTAAAACCACCGCGAAATGTCCCTTTTCCAGGTACCGCGAAATTAAATTCCCGCAAACTTAAATGCATTTACAGTAATTCAGATTGTTACCTTTTTATACAGCACATATCCCTCAAGCAGTATCAGCATAAGGTACAGTATAACTGAGGCGATGGCTAGGTCAAACCGTAGGCTTCCAATGCTCACACCCCTGCCAAGCAAATGGACCAGTCTGTCAAACTTGAAGACTACAGACAGGATGTTGTAGATGCCGAGGAGAGGGAGCAAGCGGGGCACGTTGGACATCTCAATCTGAAACAAACAAACAAACGTAAACAAATTGTCGGGTAAAAATCATAATTTACCTATCATGGCATACGATTTTAATTGCATACATCCAGATAAACAAAATTAAAGCTTTTTAATACAATTTAAGGCAATTCAGCCTGTACAACTGAAAAAAGTCATTGGCTGTTGTATAGGTGGCGCTTTTGCAACATATTGTACATGCACATATAGTGCCAAGAAGCTCTGAGAAAACATTGTTTTTGTTGGCGTGTTCTTTCTCTTCTGAGTTTCTGGAAAAGGCTGGGCTGTACACCAGGCCTAGCAACCTGGTTTCTTCCTTCTTCATCCAATCAGAAAAAAGTGTGGCAATGAAAAAGCATTGCCATGGCGACGGTAATATTGTTTGACTTTTTTGTAACGTATTGTATTGTATGTTGATAGAGATGATTGAGGAATTGTATGCTTGGTAAGTCATGATGATGTTCCGGGCTGTATGTGCTAGTGTCGTAGTGTCGCGATACGTTGGCTTAATGTACTGTGTAGTATGATGTTGTTGATACACAAGTTAAGTATTTTCATGAAGAAATATCAATACAATTAAACTAAAATTTTATATGATTATGTCAAACATGCTACATGTTACATTGATATTTTGCAATAATCTGCGCCTGGCCAGATAAGTGTTTATGGCAGCGGTTCCAAGGAATCAAGGCATCTGGCCAATGCTGCAATGTTGATGTAGGTATATGAATAAGCCATTCTATAACATCTGCTCGAAGATCAAGAGCTAAACGACCTTCTGTGGCATACAGGGAGATAGAAAGTTACGGTAGGTTGGTACTTGCGGGTAAAAACTTCTTGGTTCAGTTTAAATACGGGTCAAAGTTATGTGCGTTTCGTGGATCTTTTTCCCTGGGAGACAGACGGGATCGAGCCTGGTTACCACACCGTAGCCCGATCTCAATATCTATCGTGCAGGGGTCTGGCAGGATGACTGTAGAATGGCTCTCCAATGCCCTTGGTCAGAGAGAGGAGAACCTAGGATTGATAACCACCCCAGGTAGCCAGCTACAACACACCACAGTTGGTCAGCAGGCTATTGTAGTAGCGAATCAGGGACTAGATATGGCTCAAGGGTGTAATGAGCTATTTTTCAAAATAACAGCAGAACTTTAAGGCTGGAACTTTGTAAGGTCCACCTGCCCTTTCCCCCAAAAGGGTAGCGATAACTCCTTCGGGTTAAACTCCCCCGGAGCGCTAATGTGAGATCGGCGGGCTGACTGGCTTGGTTCCCTGAACTAAACTCGCTAGCTACCCGGTCCTGTCTGGCTCCCAGGGTATGGATCTTGAAACGTGCTAACTGTGATTAAAACGCAAACGGACACTCCTTCGTCGGGATTTTCCTATTTTGAAATACTCCCCGTGGAAGTAGGGCATGATCATGATACAGAAGCCACTCTTCATGCCGACTTAGTTTTGTTCCGTGCTACTCAGTGTACATGACGACCTGTTCGATGTGTGCCCTGGTGGTTTGTGATCTAGACGAGAGTCCTGTTAACGTCTGCCCTCTAAAGGATTTCTTATCCCGAACTTTATTCTTTATCCAAAAAAGGACTTCCGGGCCCTTGTCCCAAGAATTTTTCTAGCTTTTTTTTTCATACGTCCACGTTTTCGTGCAGCGACCTAGCGATGAACGTTTTGGGGGCCCAGAAGGATAGTGAGGTCGGGTTTACGTCAAACTGAAGGGTTTACTTCCTATGCCGGGACACGTGTTCGTCGGGCCCATGCCGGCCACGGGGTGCCACCTCCCCGCTTGCCGCTTGGTGACGTGGGTGGCCGGGCCCTTATCGGAAGCTGGGCGCTCCAGGGAGAACATGAGATGGGGCATCTTAGTTTAAGGTTATGTCAGGAGGAGGAAGAGACATGTCATCCTTTTGGGTAAGCGTGATTATCGTCGCGATGGTTCTGCTCTGTTCTGTGAGTGTGAGTGGTTCTGTTCTAGTGATCAGTGGCGGTTTGTTTACATCTCCGTGAAGGGGGGGGGGGGGGCGATTATGTGGTACTTATTTCCTCGAGGCCCTCCCTCATGGATGCCTTTGGTTATCACTTATCAGTAACGCATATTTTATTCTGATTTAAACAAACACAGAAACGCTAAACCATGTGTAT
>NC_049996.1:4133484-4160939 GCF_000003815.2 Branchiostoma floridae
TGTTTGGACAATACAGTATGTTTTTTGTTGGGTTTCGCCTGCGTGCCTGCCTTGATCAGGCGGTCCAGGGCGCGACTCATCTTTAAGTCGATCATACATGAATGTTGTGATCGAGGCACACCTCTCGTAGCTTTCTTAGCCCGGCTTGCACCGAATGGTTCTACAACGTACATAGAAATAAACGTTAAAAGGGGAAAATTTGTCATAACATGCCGGACTCAGTCCTGCATGGGGCTAATAAGTCGTGTATGTGTAGAGAGTCGTGAGCATGACAGGCCCATTTGTCACACCGACTCAAAGGGTGACTACCACATTCCAAACCAAAGATACTGTAAGTCGACAACGCATGATGAGTGTGTTCATGTTTACTGTGCACTTGGGGAAGTTTGTATCAAACACCTTAAGGTGCAGCAAAGTAACAGTAAAGATCACGGCGCTGCAATCCATGAAGATCGAGCGGGTACAAAAATAACCTGGAATCCAGTCTACCGTGGATTGGCCAGGCTAACTTCGGGACAGGAGAGTCTTTCCACCGCCGGGGTCATATACAATGACAGCAGACGAAAAACCAAAATACTAGTAGTGCAATTTGGTGAAATTTCACCACATTCGCAAGCGTGCCTCTATTGTCTCTCACCGGACGTTTGTATCATGTATCTGTCTCGTGATATGTTCTGGTACTTCCCACTTGTGGCTATGCCTTGTTTGTTCATTCTCAACTTTCTGTGATGAATGTGAGCACTCATTTGTTAGACATGAAAATGACGTCTAAAATAATAGGTACAACCACACCTGGAGGCATAATAAGATCTTCACCTTACGGAGACTCATGATCAGCATAGAAAACTTAGTTTCTACGTGTTGTCGGGCGTGTACGGGGGTTGAAGTCTGTAATCATTACTGCTTTCGTTGGGTGTTTGGTCAACGCTGCGATATCAAAATTCCCCCGTTACCTATTTATACAATCAAGGATAAAACCTTACAAATGTGGCCTTACAAGAGGGTGGTAGAATGCCTCGCGGGAGGTATTCATTCACACCATGTGGTATAACAGTTCTCTCGAAGGCGATTAATCTATATGCAAAACAAATGGCTTCTGCTGTTAGGCCGACAAAAGATCTCTCAACGTTATGACACCGGCCTTTTCCTTTGATGGCGATATGTGATGTGTCGAGCGATTGCATACCAAAGGAAGTTCTCACTGTAGCCGCCCAAGTAATACTAGTAGTTAGATCATGGGAGTGGCCTGACAATGTGGGGACCCCAACAAACTCCAAGGGTGGCGGAGCAGTACCAAATCCACACAGTCAGGTCGCTCCCAGGATCTAACTGACTTAGAACATGGCCATCTTTCCGAAGCAAAAATACACTTTTTTTAGTCATTTAGAAACATGCAGTTTTCCTAGCTAGCGGACAGACAGGCTACATTCTTCTCCTATTTGTCATTCATGACCCTGGTGATGGCGCCTCACACCTTTTGCTCATGAGGGCTGTGTGAAATTCATGTCTGGTTTTACAACACTTTTTTGCACCACAATGCCATTGTTTTTTGGGTGTATGTCAGTTTGATCCCAGTTCCCAACCTGACCTCAAATGAAAGGAGTCGGCCCAAAATTAGCACCTTGCCGCGGCCTTTGTTTTGCGATGTTAAACCCTGCTGTGTCCTATTGTTCCGGCGTGCCGGCGGCAGTCCTTTGTAAGCCATGTTTGACTCCCCATAAAAGCCGCATAATGAGCCAGTCATGACCTCATGGCAGCGGCAGGGACCGAGGCCGGCCCTATTAGAAGTCCAGCACCGGAGAAGTTAAGCACTGGAAATCCAGTGCTAAAAACAATGCCGATAGTCGGTTGGGTGTATGTAAATCAAGACCAATGGAACAAGGCCGTTCAGTACTGTTTTTTCAAAAGTGAGTCGAAGATGGTTCAAAAGGGACAAATTATGAGCCGACTCCTTCCCCTCTTTCAACCTCCTTGGTAGGACGTAGCATGTCTGGAAGGCCAATTTCTCGAGTATGTTCAGCCGTTTTCACAGTATGTTAGGACGAGTTCCGTACACAGCCCGACACGTCTGAGTTCCAGCTTGAGCTGGCGGACGTTTTGCTGCAGCCTATTGGCATCTCTGCCGAACTGTTCTGTAGTTTTGATACTGACCAGTTCCTGCCAGACAGACCGGCCAATGTCGCTGCCCCCTCCCCTATTTCATTCACCCAGCTGGTGCAACCGTTCTGACGAGCTGTCCCTTTCCCAGTTCGACCCCTTCCTGGTAGACCACATCATGCATTATCTTCTGCAATTTTAGTATGTTTCTCGTTTATGGAAGTATTGATTGTATGCCTCACGTTTGCCTCGTTTTTATCAATTTAACGCGCATGATTTTATGTAGCATCTCTACTTTTTAAAGTTTTTCTTTACTATTTTGGAACTTGTTCCCTAGCTTGATGTAACCAAGGAGGTTATATTTTTCATGTCTTTGATGTAGCGCTGTTTGTACATTTTCTTGTTACAAGAAACTTTTTATTATTGTCTTGTTCGTTTTCTGACTTTCTTTCATGACCGTTAGAATTTACTTTGTTTATGTTATGAATAAAGATGTTCAGTAACATAGGTTGATTTACTGTTTCCATTTTTGTTAATTCTTTAATTGCTTTTATTTGCATGAGAAAGGTGGGCGTCTCCAACTTAGTCAATTTATTCGTTGGTTGGTACATCCCTACGCCTAGGGAGACCAGTCAGTTGAATGGTGGACGTCTCCAACTTAGTCAATTTATTCGTTACTTAGTACACCCCTACCCCTAGGGACACCATACTATGTGGATTTAGAATACTGGATGTGAATTAGTTTTCTTCTGATATAACGGCAACTGGGAAATACAGACGGGATCCCGTTCTTGTATACGCGAACGTGTAACACGTCTGCAGGGACACCACCCAGGGAAGTTTAATACCGGATAGGACATGGGTTAAAATCCCTGCTAATTATCAACACTAATGGTGTCAAAAGGTTTTGAGCGTTCTGTTTAAATATCTTAAATGTAAAAGTACAAAAACTTTTCAAATCCCCGGGAAATAAGAGAATGTGCATGTTGTCACCCGCAGATTTTCATGCGCAACTTTTCACGCACACAAAACCCCATCTCTGTTAGCGCAAGGAGCTTTTATCAGTGATAAAAGCTCCTTGGTTAGCGTAAAAGTTTAGATGTGAAGTCTTGAATTTTCGTGAAACATGCATAAAAGTTCCGTTGTCGTGGTTTTCTAGGTGTTTGGTCGACATACTATCTATCTGACACAGTGACTAAATTTGTCACATCGCCGGATTCTGAGAATCACCACGATAATTTTTGCCATCTGTTCTACTCTTCGTTCCGTACACCTACAGTGCAGTCAAGGCCACTCTGACATTTCATACGTACCCCCTGGCCCTAGCCTGTGTTTACACAAGCTCTCTCGCCGGCTGGGTTTAATGACCCCCTCCCCAGGGTGGCGGCAATTGTAGGGCCGGCCGCTAGGGGCTTGATTTTAGTCAGGCTACCCCTGGCCCCAGCCCTGGTCGTAACTCATTTTCTGTGACAGCTAATTGCAGCAGATTTGGCCAAACATCCTCCCCTGATCTCTGGCATCTTTGAACCACAACCAGATTTTTTGCCTCCATGGTTTCGGCTTTAAAAATCTCCAAACCGTGCTCATGTAGTGTCATGTCCCGTGCCTTTTCTTTACCAAATTGTACCAACCCCCTTCCCCACCGACTCACGTTAAACATTCAAGTTGAGAACGGAGTGCCAGAGTGAATCGTGAACCTTAAATCGTTTCTGCCATGTTTGGGTCAAATCATGAGGTTTTGTTAGATCATTCTACCTATGCACAATGCATTTCTTTCCCGCTATAGTTGCAGCGTGTAACATGGATACCCTAGTTCTCTCTGTTAAAATGTCAATACATTCGTGTGTGGTTGTTACAAGACATGTTGGTATGTGTTTTGATAGAAGATAAATGTGGCGGAGTGGATACAAACGTGTTTTATTTTGTATCTAATCAGAGCAGTATATACCTCAGAGTAGCAATCCCCATTTAGACACATTTGGGAACAAGTAAATTGGGGGTCAGTAAAACCAGGACTGTTAACGGAAGTTTTTAATTTGAAATGACTCAGTATTTGATGCATGATAAACAAAAATCAACTAAACTATTCGATTAATCACTAGACAGTGGATAAGATGCCTATTTTGAGACGGATTATCAGGGCGAGTTGCGAGTTATTTATCGTTTATACATCGCAAGTTCATTTCGCCGATGCCTTAGAAAATATGGATCGCGACACCATATTCCCATATGTACTGATACATCCCGGATCAATGACAAGCTGAAAGGGAACAGTGTCGCTTATTATTGTTAAAAGATTAGATAATATCAGTACGGGCGAAAATCATACGGCCGACTGTTGAAGCACACCACAAGAAAGACGGTCCAAGAATTCATTATTTAAATACGCTTCGTCAATTAACAGGAAACATTGTAGCCGTTAAAACTTAGCACTAGTTTTTAAGGTAGGCATAAAAGGGTTTAAATGTTTTGATTCGCTATTGTTGTTTTTAGCGTTTTAGGTTGCAATGTAGCAATCGTAAAGTACCCCCTTTTTGATAGGTACATCTCAATCTCCCGTTTTGATAGTTGGTTGCGTCTGAATCGCCCCCGTTTGGATAGTTACGACAGAAACAATGTTTTGAAAGGAATGAATTTGAACGACAAGCTGTGTTGATGTAAACTCCTGTAAAAGCAGGAATTCCTTGTATTAAAAGCAGACCGCATGATTTATTGTCACCGGACCACCATGGAAATGACAAGTCTGTGTCATCTGTGCCATGTGGTGCTGGCTTTTCGTCACACCCGCAACAAGCGTTGTGCTAATCAGAAACGGTCTGTTGAACTGCCTTTTGTTTAGAGCCAGGCCTTCCAGGCGGTCCGGACTGCCGGACACTGGCACATGTGGGACACATTTTATTCCTCAAGCGGTCACTCTTTCTTAGCACGGCGTGGTGGGAAGAACGAACATTGCTATTGTAACAGTGGGTTCTAGCGCTGCCAAACTGACCACGCCAACAGCTCTTGAGCTTTTGTTGTTGTGGTTAGCACGTGTGATTTGTGATCCGGCTGCCCGGGTTCGGCGCGGGTTCGAATCCCGGGAGTCGGGATGTTGTTTATTTCTGTTCTGACTCGCCCCTCTAGTTGTTCACTGGTTCCCATGCCGATCCTGTGAGTAACAGGCTAGCGGATGTGCCATACAGGGATGTCGGTAAGCGTTTGGAAGTTTTTGTGTGTTTTGCAAACCTCTTCATATTACTCCTTTCTTTCCTGGTCATTAGAGAAGCAGTTAGAAATAAAATGTATCTCGTCTTCCACCGGTTTTGCAATACAATGATTACAGGTTCTTTCGCCCACGGGTAGCTAGTTTGCATATTGCCGATCTGACCTCGATATTATCTAGTGATGTTAAATAAGTTTCCATTGAGTATCCCTTCTTTAGTTTCTTAAAGAATCTTAACTTACCATTATCTATAGACAGTCTATGAGAAAATGTCTGTATGTACAATTGCTTATTAACACAATTTAATCGGACTCAGGTATAGCTTTGAGTGTTTGTTCTTCTAAAGTGGTTAACATTGTCATCAAGTGACATACGTCTGTGTATTTAAAGAGTGAGATAGAGCCAGCTTAACAAATGGTAGCTTACGAGGTAATAACTCATGTACGCCATACATTGTGGATTACGATTCGTGTGTGATTGATGCAACACATGTTGGTGTGTATCTGCATACAAGATGATGGGGCAAAGTCCTTTATTTTGTATCTAATTAGAGTAGTATAAACCTCGGAGATGCAATGTCTAGTCACATTTTGGAAAAAGAAAATAAGAGGTCAATATAACCAGGACTGTTACCGGAGATACTGAATTTAACATCGCCCAGTATATGATGCATGATCAAAAATATCAACTAAACTACCCGATAAGCGCACCTCAGAGAAGACGGTACAAGATATATCTATTGTTTTACGCTTCGCCAATAAACAGGAAACATTGTAGCCGTTAAAACTTAGTACTAATTTTTAAGGTAGGCATGAAAAAGTTCCGGATTATAATGTTCTGATTCGCTGCTATTGCTTTTAGCGTTGTTAGGTTGCAATATACCCATCGTAAAATAGATCCTTTTTGGTTACATTTCAATCCCCGTTTTGAAAGCTGAGACTATATCGGCCCCGCTTGGATAGTTAAAACAAACAAAACGGGCGGTCCCTGGCCGTCGTCTGGACATCGTCTTGGGATTGGTCACCGTGCTGACGTCAGTCTGTAAACATTGACAAATAGGAACTGCACAAGTACATTTTCCAACCAATGGCAGCCCTCAGAATAGCGTCAGTTTGCTTCCCACTAAAGATCGATCACTGACTATCTAGTCAGGCGGAGATGGCTCGGCGGACAAGGTCGGCCGAGTTAGACGCGGCGCTTCAACTGGACAGTGAACATGCACAAGCGACTCAATTTCGGTGAGAGTACCTTGCTAATGATAGCATGTATTATGTGTATAATAGATACGTCACAAGTTGTTAAGAGTGACTAGAGCTAAATAAACCGAGAGCGTTACGATGTGAATCGTACCAGGTGGATTTTGGGACTGTGTGCTTGGGTTGAGTAACACTGCCAACCTTAATCTCGTGGGCCCAAATCTTACCCCAAACCGCCCGAGACCTTGGTCTTCAAAAAGTCCGCCAACATCACGTTTCGGCAAGATAAAATATGAGTCCCATATTAACGGCATTATAGTTTTGGCATTTTTACAGCGTATTGTTGTGTAGGAATTAGTCTTCATCTGTGACCGTGTTTCGCCAGAGTTTTTTTTATTTTGTTTAGAGAATATCTTTCAACGTGGAAACTTCTTGGCAGTTTGTTACTCATACCACATGTTGTTTACGGCACAACCAGGCACAACCCTTTTGTTTTTGATCGGCCGAAGATATCAGCGCTCCATGAGGCCCTTCTGTGGAATTCCATTCGCCACCTTGCCGCCGCCGAACAACAAACGCTTCTGTTTCTCGTGGTCATATTCATCTGTTTCCCGTGGTCTTAAAGTAAAAGATACGATTTGTTACCGGGGTCCCCGTTCTCAATCATCTTTTTCTCTGCGTTTCACTCACCCTTTATCGTCTGTGGACTAGTACAGTCAAGCACGTATCCACAGTTCTATAGTAATACTGCTGAGCACGAGTCGTCAATTAACCGACGATTGCCGGAACTGCCATACTCCCATCCGTTCTCCGATCGCCCGCCGTCTTATCACTCTGACTGTAGCCAAAACGGTACCGGTAATCTGATCACCCATTGTCCTCCAAGCAGTTTAATAGCGGTGAGCGTACATGTGACTTATTTCATTCTGTCTTATTACAGGCTGGTGATGATATAGCCGTTGTATACAGGATGCTTTTCCAATCACCTTTACCACCCTTCCACACGTAGAAGTTGGATATCTCTTGCAAATGCAGCCGTTTTACTTGTATGATGGACGAAATATTCTGTATACTGGTTTACGCAACCCGACGTAACAGTGTACTGCATTTTAGACCCGATAGCCGTCGCTTGTGGCTTTTAAGCCGACATGTATATTGATATTGTGATGTGCCTTCGATCATGCGAAGCCAAGCCGAGAAAGAATATTTTGTGTCATTATTTCTTATTCACGGTGGTACATTTTATTTCTGAAACTTCTTTAATGATTCAAAACTCGGGCTACACCAAAAGGTAAATGATAATGCACTTTTGTGCCCTTTGGTTATAAGAGAAATAGACCTCATCGGTCAAAGTAACAGCACGTTAGCATCACGAGTATTGTTGTCTGGCTGCACAAGCGTTATCGCCGGTGCAATGAGACGAGTGGGAAAAGTCTTCGCCATGCATTCGGTACGTCGTAAGTTCGATCCCCGGCCAATATAGTATGACGTGTTAAATGGTCGTGCTAATTTCTCAGCTTAGCACTCAGCATTCGGGAAAGAGTATGTAATTTGAACACACACCACAGCCAGTGTCCTGGCCCCCTACTGTAGTAATTGCATTTGTTTGGCCCAGGGTTACTCCAAGAACATGGGCGCCGCCCTATGCACCATGGAGCGGGAAGGACTTTGACTTGACATGACAATATAAGCGCTGTAATTCAATATGTATGACTTTTGCTATAAATTATATCTGAATTACTTTGATGCCTTACATCACTACCGACGGCCTGTAACTAACAGAAAACAACACTTTACCGATCCAGACATACAAAAGTTGCTAAGTTAGTATCACTATTGCAAAAATACTTCATATCAATCCTTTCTCACAATCTGTCCCCACAGGTGAACGCCGGCATGACAACCCCCAGGTTACAGGAAGAATCGACTGACAAGTACACCCCTTTGTCGCGATGGTTTGGTAACCAAATGAACATCACAGCAATAAGAAAAAAAGGGATTCAAGCGTCACACAACCATACAAAATGAAATAACAGAAAGATATGAAATAAAAACCTTCAAACGAAACAAAACAATCCTCATACATACACGACATCATTACGCCGAATGGTCAAGCAAAAAATATAACTGACCCACAATTCTACCCTAACGATACATAATATCGGGTATTTTGTTAAAAAATGTAATGTGCTGTATACTTGATGGTGAAACGAGTATTAAAACATGAAATCCTGGTTTATAACATCGGTCACGTCATCTTATTATACGCCATACCCAAAGCAGACTGAAGTCACACACAAAAACAAATTCCCTAGGGAATACCCGTAGAAAATACCCGTAGAAAAAAAATACCCGTAGAAAAATTCCTCGCATGCCTGCGGAATTCCTAGAATTCCTGTCAAACGGTCGCACACTATAAATATTAGGCTCGCCCCTGAGGCGTCGCCAAAAAGAACAGCAGTGACATAATCTAAAACCAAGCAGATGTAGGGTGATAGGACTTTTAATGCAGAAAGCTGTCTATGTCTGTGTACTTCAAAATGTGGTTCAAGTTAACAGAAGTGTGCGTTAGTTAATCCGTTGTGCACGGATTTTTTTAACAATAATTATTTACCTGATGGTAGAAGACTCCAGCCAGTATGGTAGCAGGGAAGGCCAGGATCCAGGGTACGTACAGGTGTGGGTGGTGGCCGGGGCTGAAACCGTCAGACATCACACCTTCTCCAACCTACATAGAATAGATGATAATTGAAAAGCCTTTAAAGCTAGCTTTGAAGTCATGCTGTAAGAGGTCAAGTTAGGTTAAAGCATAAAGTCATGGGGCACCATGTACTAGGACGATATACAATAGATAATACCAGGGCATTATGCACTGGAAAGGTATATAAGTTATTATAAGGGCAAGCTTCACGAACTTGTGTCATTAAGCCTCTTAGCCACTAAAGAAGTAGCCATTATTTCAAATTTTCGGAATGCACAAGAACATGACCCATAAGTCCCAAACGCTTCCGGAGATATCCTCACTTGTTACAATCAGATTTCGATTTGTGAACGCGCAAATTCAATAGTGGCTCGATGCTGACAGTGTGCTTATCTATTGTGGGGCACAACAAATCAAGGTGTCCGTTTGCGGCATGTTTGTGCGTTCTTTTTAAACACTAAAAGTACAAGATAATGATACAAATGTGCCAGTATGGTGAAGTCAATGTCAATATCGTACTGATTGTCAATCCAGAATAGTTGCAATCAAAATGCTCTAAAAATCACATTCAAAGCATGGACATCCATACAAGAGAGGCCTGGATCTTTTTATCTCTCCCCACCAGATACATTGTATTATCTAAAAAAAACTGTGAACCAAGAAATCTAATTTGGGCAGCCTTACCTCACAAAGAGTGACAAACAGCAGCACAAATGTGATCACCCATCGCGCATTGTGCCCCGGGAACAAGACCCACACTCTCTTGTCCAGGTAACTGTTGCCATGGCGACAGCATCTACCATAGATGGCAGCTGCAACAGAAGTCAATTCTTAGTTATGGCCAAAGTTGGTGCCAACTGTTGTGGGACCATTGTATATCTAGACACAGTATATTCTAAAGGATAGTACATTGAATACATTGGTGACAATGGGTTCTTGAATGTCCACAGACAAACAAACTGCACATTTGAACTAGTCTCCAAGCAGACCCTACGGTGCCTTAGAAATAGTATCAAAGCTGGCAAGGGACTTAGTATAGCGGCACCAGGTGCCCGTTTGACTCCCTTTGGCCGGCTACACTCCTTGGCCAGCTTTGATACTATCTCTAAGGCACTGTAGGGTCTGCTTGGAGACTACATTTGAACTACAGCCAGTCAATAGAGCAGCTAGTAGCAGGGCTAGGTGTACATATAGCCTACATGACACATTGAGATTTGACTGACTATGGTGGCACGATCACTGCAGAGCTACTTTTATACCAGTCGTGACAGAAAAGATAAACATTACGTACAGCTGTAGTTACATGTTCTTTGTACCGGGAATATCCCTTGGTACCTCTTTATACTACAGCAAACAGTGGACCTGGTGGCTTAACATCCCGTCCTAAGGACAGAATGCAACCCTTTCCAGTACCATATCTATCATGTAAGCAACAAGGATCCAGACTCGAACTCCTGAACTTAAGACCCATACGTAGGAAGGGTCACAGTAAACCACTAGTAGTAGACTTCACAAAATATATCATTTTTTTTCATGCACACTACAGTGCAAATGAAACTACGGCCATGGCACGTTGATACACCCGATCCCTCGATCTCAGAAGTTAAGCAACGTGCAGTCGGGTGACTAAAATTGATGGGAGACCACTAAGGAAGACTGGATGCTGTAGCCGGGTCATACCAAAGACTCTTAAAAATGGTGCATACAACTTGTACTTCTTTCTCTGCTAAGAGGAATGGTATGGAAACTAGACACACTACACAACCAGTGGACAGCTAGAAGCCCCCTGCTGTAGTGCTAATGCTAATGCAGGGCTTAGAAGCGGAGATCGGTGGCGGGCCTAATGCATCTTCTGATTAAGGAGGTTGACCCTCTTGTTCTGATGTATGGGAAACTTTAGCTTTAGCTTGCAGTGCAAATGCTTACAGCACACTTTAACCACATACATGTATCACAATACACTATATACAAATGTTGAAGCATACTTACCACATATCATAGCGAGCGGTAGGAAGCCTACATGTGGAATGAGGTTCAGGGTATCCACCAGGCA
This sequence comes from Branchiostoma floridae, assembly GCF_000003815.2. Lineage (NCBI taxonomy): Eukaryota > Metazoa > Chordata > Leptocardii > Amphioxiformes > Branchiostomatidae > Branchiostoma > Branchiostoma floridae. The sequence goes on from NC_049996.1 coordinate 4,144,734, forward strand.
TTCATTGTCAAATGGTTGGTCAGCTGTAATTCCCTTTGGCTGTCCTAGCGTGCTGTTCCTTATGGACAGCAGCTGTCCTGTGGTAGCGTTGCTGTTCTGGTAGGGCGGCCCACAAAACAGGGACCCAGTCTGGCCCATCTTGTATTATGATTATTTAGTGGTCTATATGAAAAGGAAACAAATAAATAAAAAAAGTTCAAGAGGTAAAAATTACATAAATATGTACACAAACAAATTGACTAAAATGTTCACCTTTATCTGCTGCTAACCTATATGACGATCCATTACTTGAAAAAAAAGGTATTTAGGCATATCAAGTCAATGGAAGTTGGTTTCAAATTCCAGTATTTTCAAAGTACAGTAGAAGCTAGTTAATTGTACCGTGGATTAACGCACACTTCTGTTAACTGCACGGAATCCCCAAATCCCAAACCGGTGCGGTCCAGCTAAATAACTTCGCATTATTGCACCAGCCGGATAATTGCACGAAATTCACTGGCAAATAGGCCGTGCAATTAAGCGGCTTCTACTGTATTGCTGTTTATAACCACCGTCTGTTAACTTGATATCCCTAAATTCCGTACTGTATTCAAGTTCGCGGGAACTTACTTTCGCGGTAGCGGGAAAATGGAGTGTGTAAGGTGGTTTTAATTTTGCGGTATCCCCTTAAACTGTAGTCAAAAACTATAATGGAAAAATGTTCGCTTTGGTTATAATTTCGTAGTAAAGTGGCCACCGCGAAAACCGCGAACATTTCTGCATTTACAGTATTTTCAAAAGAAACGGATATAGGTAACCCCACGGATAAAGGCTGAACCATTACACAGATCCATCCAAATCTTCTTGTCATGCAAATTTCAGAATATGTTCTGAGCAATCATGACACTGTAAGAACAATGCCTCCGCTCTTTAGGCGTCGCCAAAAATCGATAACCTGTTGCACTGTTTAGTTGGGAGGGGGGTAGTTGCAGAACAACACAGAGAAAACAATCAAAGTTTAAAAACGACACAAATATTAGACCTTGTCAAAGCATCTTAGGAAACAAACTCGTCATAGACTTCTTCTCGAGTAAAACTTAAAACCTCGAAACAGTTTCTTATCAGTGTACATAAAGAAGAAGAAGACAAGTCGGAAAACATAATTTTAGCGCTTCTATCTAGAACTAGCGGCTAGATCCGATCGATTCTAGACTCTGTCTAGATCTAATCTACAGAACGTACCTGCTTTAAACAGCCCTGTTACACCTCTGTAGTGTTGAGCAAGACATGTACTAGAGTGTAACGGTCCTCGTGGTAACCTGAGCTATGACTAGCGGTTTTCTTTTCGCTTGACCTGCCTGGCTACGGGTCACCTCATGCGACACCAGCTGAAGCTTTGGTAAACAGAACAGCGTGTGCAGGCCGAATCATTACATATCAGAGGGGTACAAAAAATATCTCTCGCAATGGAATCTAATACATCATGAATCAAATATTAAACCTACAGATGACTGCAATAACATAGTTTGCTCTTGGGTTTTGCGATTTCTTTTTTATAATCAAGAATACATGTCAACATGAGTTTTAGAAATGAGACCCCCATTTTTAGAATGGTAGCGTCAACAATTACATGTCCTACTAGGGCTGGGTACCGGTACAGAAAATTCAGGTCCAGGTCCGGTTCAGGTCCAGAGCATCAGGTCCAGGTCCGGACCTGAACCTGGACCTGATTCAGTATGACTCATACCAATGGTCCATTTCACTACAAAGAAATCTGTTTGGTGGAGTATGAGACTTACACTGGCGTTTTAAAATTCTACAACGCTAACTGCACCAGTGTACGATTGGCTGTAAAACTTGGTTACTCTACTCTACTTCACTCTTGTTATTTTCTTCCACCTACAACTTGTACAAGCACCAAAACGTGTGAATGCCTGACAAAATAATCTCTTAATTTTCTAATCGGTCCAACGTCCGGTCCACCCAATTTTTTCAGGTCCGGTTTTTCTGGACCGGTTCAATAAGAAAAACCGGTTTTGTACCGGTACGCTGTACCGATACCCAGCCCTATGTCCTACTGACCGAGGGGTCAAATTACAACCACATGTAACGGGGACGGTCCGTAACTCGCACCAAATTGTTATTTCAGTACCAACGTTTTGGTTTTGTTAGGTGTGTGTACCATTAGGTGCATATCATTACAATTTCCAAACGGGGTTTTGTAGAAATACATTCTTGAATAGTTCTGACCAAAGTTTACTTTATTTAATATCAAGCCCTGATAGTTGTTCTTACGGTTGCTGAGTCATTGAGCGACATTTAATTTTGTGACCGTCCGGACGTTGACCGTTGTACCAAATCCGCAAATTGACCTCACGGTCAAGTTGATGTGTACATTTGTCGAGGGGACCATTTCAAACTTCAAAACCTTTGTCTCCTGTGTGAGTTTATTTATTGACATATCTTATGTAACCAAGGAGTGCCTAGTCCTAAAGTTAACACGTTTGTCCATCAATTGTTCTAGAAATAAGAGCATGCCTTTTGATTTTTGTCATATGTCCCTGACCATTTCATTTTACCATGATTTAAACTATAAAAGACAATCGATCTTAGATTTTGCAACAGCCATATGCATATAACTGTGATGAAAGCTGTGCATGCATATAACTTATCCATTTAACAGTAGCGGTCTGCAATGAAGTTTCATTGAAACTGTCGAACTGAAAACCTGTCGTGTTGTATTCTTTAAGTGCTGCTTTGTTTCAGAATCTGAAACATATAACGTTATATTTCAGTCGTGATCTCCCTACAAATTACAAGACAAGTTTACCATCTGTGACTAATTGCTTTATGGGTTTCTCTCACACCGATGTACACTTCAAGTTTGAATCAATTTGGAAGAAAACACGTTTTAATAAAAGAGTGAAATGAAAATGTATAATACTCCTAGTACTGCATACTGTCTTTGTGTGACTCGAGGAATTTTCACTCTCAGCTTGGCAAACTATTGATGTCTCAGTCTGTCTTGTTGTAAACTTAGTTGTCATTGTCTATGTTCAGGTTTAAGAAATAGCAGACAAACACTACATGCCTGTAAGACAGCACTTCAAAATGTATTATTTTAGGATTTTCAAGATTTCTATACACGAAAACTGTATATTCTTGACTCGTTTACCCTTACAACTTACGCCAATGCCCCCAGAGAGGCCGGTGAAGGAGGCTAGCAACTGCTACTAATTTCTTTGTGTTGCAAAGCGGGGGCCCATGTGCAAAATTAGAAAATCAACCTGATGTACCCGTCGCCCACCTGGAGACTAAAAGAAGACATCTTGAAGTTATTACAACAAGGTTTAGTCCATAACTAGTTGCACTTGTGCATATCCCCGCAATAATGGTTTGAAAACTTAACTGGCGTGTGGGGCTCTGGGCCAATACCAGACTTTTTTTTTATACTCCTCAACGGTTAACCACCTGTTTATAAAAATGAATGGATAAAATGTCAAGTTAATAGTGTTTTTTTTGTTTGTAAATTCTTAACTTGTAGGACCTTGTAGTGTCATTTTTTATGACATTAGAATAAAGATGATAAAAGCACATAGAAATGATAACTTTAACATCTTGTTTGAATGAAAATGAAATGAAATTTCAAATGAAATCCAAAGTAGTACCAAGGACGTTACATCAACTGATGTAACGTCCTTGGTAGTACAGTAACTGTATTTCGTCTTTCGTGCTTCCCTTCTGATTTTGAAGGGTGGCGAATCATTACGTTATCGCTAGGCGGCGCTGTTGAAGGGTGCTGCAACAGCCGCACCCACTTTTCCCAACTCATGATAGAAAATAGTTCCATTCCAACAATCATCTTTACAGTCTATCAGTGGAATTAAAGTTTACAATTTTTGTATTTTGTTTCATCTAATCTTTTTTTCTTGCCATTTAAGTTCTTAATATTGTAAAATGTGCTAAATTTTTAGTCTTCGTCACTTTGCTTAATCTTAGATCAGTCCGCTTAAGGGTGGTGTGATGCGGTCAATCATTTTCAACATGGCTGCCAGAAAAACATGACAACAACAACATAGCGAAACAAAACGCCGATTGCGGTGGTTTTCTTCTGTTCTGTGATCAAATATCATAAGAGGTGGGTAGATTAGTTGTTTCTAAGTCCGCGTCCGGTGAGCTTTGTTTCATAAAGCTAACTTTATCTGTGGTTTGGATAGGGACAATTTTGTGAAGTTCGTAACTAAGTTATTTCATCATCATATGAATAATCATCACATGGTTTGTTCAGATAATAAACGTGTTGTTGTTCTTTTCAACTCACATTTTGATCAATGCAATCAGTTTTCGGGACTTGACTAGGACCTGGGGGGTGGAGCGTTAGGTTTCAGGACTGAGGGGGTCATAAATGCAGTGTCCTTACCCCCCTTTTTGGAATGCCCTACTAGTACTAGTAATGATCATGATCAATTCCAGTTCTGCATTCAGTCGAAACAGGAAATTAACTTCTCTCTTTCATTTCTCTGGAATATGACCCTGACCTCCTGTCAATTTGCATAGTCTATTCTTGACAAGCGACCCTATCTACTAGTACATGACACGAATTCGGCCTAAAGGTTGAGAGTTTGAATCCTGCCTACAACTACGGGTTGGCGGAAACGACTGCCCGGTCAGTCGGCGGAAACCGCTGCCCGGTCCAGAGGTTGGTGTTGGGGGTTTCGAGTATACCAAATGTAAACAAGATGGCTTGCTATCGATCACAGCATTAATTTAGGTGCATTTCTCGTGTAGGCTGACCCTACAGCTTACAGTAGCACTAATATCGTAAACATTACCGTAATTTCGGAAATTCGAAAACGCAAACACGCCGTAATTTCCATCTTGTACGTGTTTATGGTGAACACCAGATTTCGGTGCTGCCAACTCATTAATGTCAATAAGGTCGATAATGAGCTTCGTGTCCTCACCGTAAGAAGTGATTAGCGCCTTGATCTTTTTTCGAACAAGTAATCCCCAACACTAGTTTTATATAGGTTTTGGTTTCCTCCCATTGCATTTTAGCCTTCCATTGTTTTCTCTTTAATTAATGCATTTAGAAAGAACTGTACTACATGTAGTAGTTGTAGTAACTTGTACTAAATATAGATAACCAGGGTTACATAATAATGAAAGATTTTATTCTAAATATGATTTATTGAGTATGGACTGTATGGATGACAAACCAAGCCCCAAATTATTGCCCCTAATATTATCAATTTCTAAATTCTGCACTGGTACAAACCACTGTACTGAAACGTTGCTTTAATGTGCTTCAAGATCATATGTTCACATCTTGATATTTAAGTTTGATTGTACCTTTTTTTAAATTTTCCTTAAACAAATAAAGATTGACTTGAATCTTAAATCCTTCAGTGACCGTTACCATGGAGACAGATGATGTTGAGGATGTTGTCATGGAGACCAGGACAGGCCCAGTGACAGTGATTGAGGTGATGAGTGACTCAGATGGAGACCATGACCACGACCATGACGTGTCCCCAGAGACAGAGACTTCAGGTGTGCAGCTGAGTGATGATCCAGACTCAGGTGAGCAGTAATAATGTAGGAACTAACTATTACCTAAACTTTGCTGTACTGTGATTGGTTAAGCCACCTAGGGCACCTTGCATCTGGTCAGTACACTTTGCACTAGGCCTATAAAAGCGAGGGCATGCTGTACTATGCTCATTCGAGCCCATAACACTGAGGAAGCCACACGGCGAAACATGTTTGTTGTGTGTCGGTTCAAATAAAGTTCCTAAACGGGGAACATGCGGCTCCAGCGTCTTTTCTGAAGATGTGGCGTAAGTGTGAACGGTTGGCTTGAGGTCTCCTTCTCCACATATATCTACTAACTATTACCTAAACGTAACATCGGGACCTGTACCTATACCTGAATAAAACTCCCCGCTTGAAAGATCTGTTATGTATTGCTACAGTAGTAGCCAGTTAAGTGCACAATGGTAGCCAGTTAAGTGCACAACGGATTACTGCACACTTCTGTGACTTGCACAAAATCTCAAAGTCTCAAGTTCATGCAGTCCAGCTGGATAACTTCCCTTTGTTACACCAACCGGATAATTGCATGAAATACACTGGCAAATGCGGTGTCGTTGAAATGAAACATTTTCTATAGTTCTAATATAGTACTAGTAGTTATGCTGTTCCTAGGTATCATGTTTGGTGTCACATAAGGCCATTCTAATTTGAAAGATGGCTCTGATCTCATGTTTCAGCGCGACATTTAACGTCTTTTTCTATTCGCATCTTCAGTCACAAAATGATCATTGTGTGTAAATTTATATCAGTACAGCACCGGTACTTAATTATCCTGTAATTTGGACCTGTGCCAAATATCTGATAAACAAATATTAATTTTTCTCTCTCTGAAATACTGTTTTAATTCTTATGACAGGACCCCAACAGCCAAACCCTAATAATAACAACAGACCTGTCAGGACATCTGCAGAGGATGAAGGGATCGCCATGGAAACCAGGGAAGGTCCAGTAACGATCCAGGTGGAGGATGGGGAGGGTAACGAGGAGGAAACTTCGTTTATGGTTCCCGCTAACGAGGACAGAAGACAAGGTAAGAATTGTGTCCTGTTATATATACTTAGATTTCACCATAAAACTGGTCTAACATAGTTGGTACCATCAGGTAGTAATTCGCTCTTACATTCGCTTTTGCTACTTGTCTGGAGAACTGTGTATTCAAATCTTTTGTTGGAGGTATCAGTTGATGAGTAAATTAAAGAATGGGTTCCATGGCGCTCGTTTGATAGCAACAGGCCATCCCGCAAGCGGATGGAGGGCATTTTGGGTGTTTGAACGCCTGTTCGAATGAGCGCTTGAACCCATTCCTTAATTCGCTCATGTGTAGGGACCAATCAGCGCCCTTGTCCAAAATTTGGACAATTCCAGACATTAGAGGTGTCAAGGTTCCCAGATGGAACAGCAGACAAGCGACTGTATATAAGATTGTAGTGATCATTAAAGTCAAAGCAAGAAGTGACTTTATATTGTGAATAGTAAAAGCAGAGCAAACTACATCAGTACATGACAAACCGGATGGTACCCGGGCTATGTAGGTCTAGCTATGAATATGACGTTGGCATTTTCTTAAATGCAAAACCAGTTATGTTTCTATCTCTATCAGACATCTTCCTTATATCTTTTTGAGGATAGATCTAGCTTATTAGAAAGATGTCTAATTAATGTATGATTAGGAATGAAAAAGGATAATGAAAGCAGTTAAAAAGACATAACTGGTTGTGCAAAAGAAGTACTAGTACATGTATGTTTTGCAAACCTGTTGAAATTATTTTTGGAACTTGTCTAAGTTTCGCATCTTTTTATATTTCAGCCATACATAGTATGGTGAAATATATTGTATTCGTAATGTTTATTCTTTCTTTCTTCTTTCTCCTGTCAAATCTTCAAAGTGATTCATCTCCGCCATTCCTGGACCGAATGACCTGAAATTTGGCACAAGGGTAGAGTGGGCCAATACCCAAATGTGTTTTTTTCATTTTTTTCATATCTGCTCCTTAAAAGATTTTATTAAGGTTTTATTGCATCTTTTGGACCAAAACTGTATAATTTGGCCCCCTGTACCATTGTATTACATCCAAATGACCTGAAATTTGGGACAGATGTGCCCTAGATACTTATTCAAAGGATCCATGTATAATATTTGGCATAAATCACTTCAAAATGGCTCTATAAGGAGGTTTTTGTGGGAGAGTTTTGGATATGTGAGGTTGAGGTGCCGAGGTCAACGACCTCTAGGTCATTCTGGTGTGTCAGGGCCACAGGTGTGCCAGGTAGATCCAATTATCTACCTACCTTCCTAGTCCATAGACATCCAGGTGGTTGGGGGACAAGGTAAATCCAATTAATGACCAGCCAATGAGCGAGCTGATTTTGCTGGAAGAGTCCATTGTTGGACAGGGGGTGTTTTTTTTAATTTACTTTTAGACTTTGGTGATAATGCCAATGCTCTTTTTTAGCGGAAGTGTTTTTGCACTGAACCAATTGACATAAGATTACTATTGGGACAGTCCATTTTTACACATAGGGGGGATTTTTTAAAATTTCTGTTTTGGACATGGGTGATGATTCTGAATTCCATTTGTTGAATGGAAGTTGACCCCCACCTGAAGACTACACATGAGAAGGATTCGGCAGCCAATCAGCAAGCCTGGTGTTATCTGGAAGAGTCCATTCATGCACGGGGAACTTTATTAAAATTCAGTTTTGAACTGGGTTGCTTATTATACAAAAGGCCATGTACTGTGAGTATTTCTGGACTTGTCTATTGGTAATTTTGAACAGGGTGTGCTGGGAGATTCCATTCTTCGATGAAGGGGGTATTTTTTAAAATTCATTTTGTGGACTTTGGTGATTATGTCCATGTCCTATTTTAGCTGATGTATTTTTGGATCGCTCCACTCTACATAGGAGTATAATAGGAAGAGTCGATTCTTGCACAGAGGTTTTTTTAAGTATGGTTTTGGACGGCTGATGATTCAAAATTCCATTTCTTAGCGGAAGTGTTTTTGGAGTCGTCTATTTTACCTTTCTACATGGGGTGCACTTGAAGAGTCCATTCTTGAAGGGGTTTTTGTAAGATTCATTTTTGCTCATAAGTGTGATTAGTAGTTAGAAGTCATTTTAAGCAGAAGTGTTCCATTTTTGCACATAGGTGATTTTGAAACAGTCTATTGTTACATGAGGAGGGAGATGGCTGAAATATGCTGTATTTGCTCTCAAGCAAATGTCGGCCTTTCTAGTTTGTTTAAAATTTACATAATGCTCCAAAATTCAAACATCCTCACAGCAAACCTTTAGATGATTGTATACTACAATATTGTATTATTTGTAGTTTTCTAGTATGCAATGTTTTACTCCTATAGGCAGATTAGTTTATGATAATAGCCACCAATATAGTAATGCTAGATCTTCAAATTCATCTCTTATATTCCCCTTCAGCATCAAAAGACCAGTAGTGTTTTTACTAGCTGCATTGTGAGAATATTCTGTTCTTTTCCTCCCAACAAGATTCCAGAAGTCCTGACCTCCGACCCACGGAAGAGGACCAATCAGAGCATCTGTTCACCCCCATCCCCCTCCTCAGTACCTCCCCCCTCCCCGGCTCTGGTCGTTCCACCCCCCTGGGGAACATACCCCTCGAGGGGCCAGCTGATGTAGAAATACCGCTCACACCACGTAGGTTAGAGCCCCTCTCCCCCCCTGTGAACCTACCCCCCCTGACCCATCTGACCCCCCTAGGACAAGATGTCCGCCCCAGTACAGCAGCTAGTGTCAGCCTTGTCACCGTCTCAGGTAAGAAGAGACAGAATAGGCTACTGTAAATGCATTTAAATTTGCAGGGATTTACTCTTGCGGTAGCAAGAAAATGGAGTGTTTGCAGTGGTTTTAAGTTTGGCGGAGCACCATAGACTGTAGTTACATGTACATAGTTTACTATAATGGAAAAATGTTCCTGATGGTTTTAAGTTTGCGGTGAAGTGGCCACCGCGAAAACCGTGAACATGAAACTACCACAAACATTTCTGCATTTACAGCATACTTGTTATTTTTGGTAGCGTTAGTTGTTGTTAGTGTTGCTGGTGTTGTTTTGTTATTGTTGTGGCTTTTTTTGTTGATGTATGATATTGATAGTTTTATTGGTGGTTACACAGTAGCTTTGTTGTTACTGCTGAGTGTGTTGTTTTTGATCTGGGAAAATCCGATAGTACCAGATCAATTTAATGATACTCTCTGAAATATAAGACGTCTTATTTTCATGTATGTCTTCTTAAGGTGCTGTAGAAGATGGTGCAGCTCCTTCTAGTGACGAACCTCCCTCGTATGATGACGTTCTCCCCTCTTATGAGGCAGTCATGGCGCAAGGAGGTACAGTTTTTACAAATTCTATTATCTTATAGTTCTTAAAACTATCACAGACGCAACATGTACAATGCATTGTTAGCAGGAATGTCTTATGAAAAAAGACTAAACTTCTTCTAACCAACACTTACTATACAGTCAAATATATGTAATTGGGACTTACGCAAACTTACTAAAATGTATTTTAGAGTTAGACCTTTTGTTTGCAAAAAGTCCAATGCTGAGTGATTTTTACCTCAAAAAGTTTAAAATGATTACAATATGTTTTCTACTGACAAAGGGCTTCCTTTTCATATAAACTGTTCTACACATGCAATATAACGACAAATATTTATCGAGATACATGATTGTATAACTGTCTACTACTGTAGTGGTGTTGTGTTTGCTATCAAGGTGCACCCCTTTATCTTCTAACGCCCCCTATCCACTGGAGGCTGCAACTGCAGGGCATATTAGGTGAAAGACCAAACATTTGAACTTTTTTCCAATAAAATTTCAAAGAACGAAAAACAAATCTTTTAATATTTTGTGCATTTATTTTTAGTTTTCTTTTAGCTATGGTAGTAAGTAATACTTTTACAAAAACTTAGTTATGAAAATCAATTCAAATCCAATTTCGGTCACTGTTCATACGGTCACTTAGCGATTGCAGTCTAGTGGAAAGGTGGCTTTACTAATGGTTGTGGACTGGTTTGCACCCCCTTTCCTACCCCTTTCCCCTACCCCCCTGCACAGATGAACCGTTAGAAACATGGAGGCTCATGGGAGTCCGTCCAAATCAGGTTGTCATGGAAACAAGCTTTGGACCAACCATATCCACTGCTGTGTCAGGTAAATAGATAACATTGTGTGTTTCTAGGCAACTCACAGAGGTGAACAAGAAGGCCCACAAAAAAATGAAAAAAATTAATATCACAAGATTCTTACTTTTTGGTTAGCTTGTTCACAAATCATCCAATCAAAACATTAATCTTTATTTTGCAGATGAAGTTAAAAGAAAATGAGAATCTTTTGTTGCCAATTCTGTATGGAGACATTTTGACATGCAACTTTCCAAAAGTGCACAAGCTGCAGTACAACAGTGTATAAAATTGCATATTAAGTCATCTTGGTATTCTGTGGACTTTTTTTTTTATTCAATGTGTACATTGAAATGTGTGTCCACGTATCACTACAATATACTGCCTGAATTAAACTTTGCTCTGATTCAGTCTTAAGACTTACGTGTATACACCTTTCTCACGCGGCGGCCATGATAGATCGAAGAAGAGGTCAATGAGGCAAACAGACAAAACTTATTTCTAAAATCAGGTCCCATTTAGTTTTTCCCCAAACCACACAAATTTTCATGATATAAGATAGAATAATAGAATCTGATATTACAAGAAGTGTTATGCACCGAAAGATGTAGCAATTTAGAGTAGTGTAGACTGACCCCATAGTCCCTTAAGAGATGCAAAATAAAAACATAATAATGCAAATTTTTAACGAATTTGCAGCCATTCACTTATTGGTCGATTTCCTAATTGGCAGGCTACCATTGGTCGAACTGCTAATTATGATGGACAGCCTTTTGTTTGCCACATTGAACTCGTTTTAGATCTATCATGGCGGCCGCGTGAGAAAGGTGTATAGCTGTGCAGCCTAGTTTAGTCAAGCTATGAAAAAACATTTACTGCTCACAACAGTTTGTACCCTTCACCAAGTTTTTCCCTTTCATTATGATGATTATTGTCTTGTAAACAAACTGTCCTTAACTGAATGAACTCTCCTACCCTGTTAAAACCCCTGTGTGATTTCCCTCCTATCTCTTGCATGCTTTCTTCTGATGGTACATATATATAGTGATTACAGGTAAGCTTGAAAAATAACAGTATTCTCTAGCAGGGCTCAAAATACCACCTGCATATGCAGGTTAATGCAGGTAAAATTGGAGCTGTACAGGTACAGCTGTATTTCTGGTGTCTACCTGCACCTAACCTGCACTGGTCTATATGCATGTACTGGATTTTAGTTTTGCACATAAATGTCATATGATGTAGGTGTATGTGGATTGTTATTAGCTGCATTGGCTGCTACCACCTATAAAGTATAAATTTTAAAGAAAAAAAGTTATTGCAATGGTTCCTGAACAATTTTATTCATGCCTAAATTGAGAAGGTGCAGGTAAAATGCGTCTGGTGCATGTAATTTTCAATGTTACCTACACCAGTGCAGGTATGCAGAAAAAAGTATTTTGAGCCCTGTCTAGATTATAACCTCATTAATTAGGACCTCGTTCATTAAGATATACACCTGAAATTTCGATGCAACTTGCAGACAAGTCTATTGGACAAAAAAATGTAAAATGCAAAAGCTGACAAATAAAGTAAGCACCCATTCTTGAACACAGTATGAACTAGAAAAATTCATATTATTTTTCATAAAAAATTGCTGACTCCAAAGGCTTGAAAATGACAATGGATCAAAGTAGGCAGGGACTGGGTAATAGTGACATGTGTGATCATCTTGATATTAGGGGTATTGGCCTGAGTCAAAGTCAAAGTTCCTTCCCGTGCCTGATGGCGCATAGGGCGGCGCCCATCTCCGTTTCATTAGCCCTTGGGCCACACTACGCAATCACTACAGCAGGGGGCTAGTCCACTGGTAGTGATGTGTGTTCAACTTCCATACTCTTTCCCGAATGCTGAGTGTTAAGCAGAGAAAGAAGCATGTACCGTTTTTAAAGTATTTGGTATGACTCGGCCGGGGTTTGAACTCACGACCTACCGAATGCAAGGCAAACACTCTACCCACTAGGCCATTGCACCGGTGTGCCATTGCACATTGGCCTGAGTACTGGATATAATTTCCTATTGCCAGTCATTAGAACGCGTTTATTTCATCCATCCTCAGCTCGCAGAACAGACCTTCCAGAAAACGCACCCGGACTAGAGCGCCAAGTCACTTTCGTAGAACCAACCGTGGAGCAGGCATCGTCACGAGAACCCGACCAACCAGACGGCCCCATGCCAAAGTTCCCGTGGCTGTCGCGCCGCGTGGACGGAGTGGGTCTGAGCGTACGGACCCTGCTCATCAGTCTGTTTGTAGGACTGTGTGCTCTACTACTGGTGGGGCTTCTGCCTCCCAGCTTTGCCTATGTGGACTACTACCATGTAAGTCTCAGTCTCAATAGTTTAACTCATAAGAAATGCTTTTAATATTAGGGCTTTAAAGGAGGGGGGTTGTCGAAGGAGTTTTTTTTTGGGGGGGGGGGGGGGCAAGGCAGGTAGGCTGAAGTCAAACAGTGTAATGGAATAGTAGTACATAGAGGTTAATGGGGCCTTTGTAACCTATGTATCTTTAAGTATGAATCGGACATTTTTTTTTACTATTGTGTGTGAATATATAGACAAAAGGCCAGGAGAAAGACTTACTGACTAAATGTTGCCTTTCTAGTTTCTTTTCTGATGATTTTCCTTTTTTCTCTCCCCTTCGAAAACATCCTGCATTTTTGTAAAAAAATGGGGCCTTTCTAGTTTCATGCTGTTTTTTTTTTTCTCTCAGTAATACTAATACTTTGAAGAAAGAAAAAGTCAAACATTATTAAGAAAATCCATATTAAGGATTATAGGGCCTTGGCTACTGTACTGAAGTTGTCTGTAAGTTCACCTTTATCCGTGGGGCAACCTGTGTCCGTTGTTTAAAAAAAGGTACTTCGTGATATCAAGTCCACAGACGTTGGTTCAAAAGTTTTTTCAAAACAACAGATATAGGTTGGCCTATGGATGTATTTTGAAAATACAGTTTATATTGCAATTTAAAACCACCATCCATCGATTCAATATTCCTAAGTACCCTTTTTTTCAAAACAGCATAAAAATTATATAGGTTACACCACGGATAAAGGTGAACTAGCGTTATAAGTCCAAATGTGTAAAACAAAAGTTTTTCTTCTTCTTCCGTACTCAGTATGGCTTGAAGAAACAGAAGTCGACTGGTGTGGTGAACACGAAAGTGGTGTACGGAACAGGTCGCTACGCGATCGGGCCCGACTTCGAGTTCAAGTTGTTCCCGCGGGGGGCACACGTGGTGCGGCTCAACGACCTTGCCATCTTCACATCTGACCTTCTAGAGGTCATCGTCAACTGCTCGTTCCAGCATTTCCTCAGGTCAGGACCTTTGACCTCTTACCTTTCTTTTCTTTATAACCACATATATTAAAATTTTTCATGCATGAAAAATGTTGCTGTTTGGGTCATCAAGCGGAAAAAATATATCGCCTTTGCCGCAAGCTAAATTAAATACGAAAGAGTCTTTGCTGGCTGAGTGACTGCCCCACGCAATACTACAAGTCATAGGCTTTACAGGTTATTCAAAATATTGTCTAATGCTTGGGGACAAGCAAAAGTAAGAGAGACAACTAAATAGTATGCAATTCCAACATAGACTACAGTGCCCTAGCTCAAACCCCAGTGAGATTTAAACTCTGACCCGGAGACAGAAAGGCTTTGATCGAAAAAAGAGACTGAGCTAATTTCCATGTTGTAAAAAGTATGTAGAATGGGTAAAGAGGGTATCAATGTATTCTTTTTTTAAGTTAAACATTGCTGCAAACTATCAGATTGCTTTGAAATCAAAAACCGCATGCTAGGGCTGGGTACCGGTACAGCGTACCGGTACAAAACTGGTTTTTCTTATTGGACCGGTCCAGAAAAACCGGACCTGAAAAAATTTGGTGGACCGGATGTTGGACCGATTAGAAAATTAACAGATTATTTTATCAGGCATTCACACGTTTTGGCGCTTGCAAGTGGAAGAAAACAACAAGAGTGAAGTAGAGTAGAGTTTACAGTAATTTCTACCAAGTTTTACAGCCAATCGTACAGGTGCAGTTAGCGTTGTAGGATTTTAAAACGCCAGTGTACGTCTAATACTCCACCAAACAGATTTCTTTGTAGTGAAATGGACCATTGGTATGAGTCATACTGAATCAGGTCCAGGTTCAGGTCCGGACCTGGACCTGATCCTTTGGACCTGAACCGGACCTGGACCTGGATTTTCTGTACCGGTACCCACCCCTACCGCATGCATAAATTTCTTATGAAGCACCAGGTATAAGAGTTTGGTGCACAGATTGGCATCAAGAATGTTTCTTTACTCCCAAAAAATATGAACTATCATGACACAATACTATAACAGGAAATATAAGGTATCAATTATGTTTTACACTACATTTGTTTACAGGATGGATGAGGTATCACACACACGTTTTATACTCTCCAGGAAAGATGAGGTCTCACTTATATGTTTCAAACTCTACAGGAAAGACGAGGTCGGACTTCTCCATGACAAGTTTGACCTTGACTACGAGCCCGTGCTGTACCAGGTCGCGTACAGCACCATCAAGGAGACAGCGACCTTGTACAGCACAGAAAACTTCATGAGCAGCCGACCGGAGATAGAGGGCGCCTTTCTCCAGGCATTGCGAGACAGACTGCAGGGTAGGTTCCAAACTTAAACAGGGCTCGACACTGCACCAAAAGCCTCATTTCCAGGATGGAAACTGACTTACACCTTCCTGGAAATTAAAGATGTCCTTCAAAATCCGGAGGTTTCATGCCTGCGAACGAGACGTGTACAGTCCTTTACATGTCCTAGAATCTCGCGGAAACGAACCATTGCTGTGTGCAGGACGTGTAAAGGGCTTGAAATACCCTTACAGATTGCCTTGAAACAACCTTACACGACAGGACATGAGCCGTGTGTTGCATTGTGTGTTGGCGGAATATGCATACATTAGCGGCCAGTTATCACCTTATTATATTTCCCCGGTCTGCCTCACCCAGTTCATCCCTTTTGTCATGGAAAGTGGCGTCGAGAGTACTGACGCCATCCACCCCCCACCCCTTCTGGATTTTGCCCCCCTCCCCATTTATTCGCCAGTTTCTTGCTCGCATTTTTTATTCTGTAATAGCACCATATATTTATTCATATTGAAACAGGACAATTTTTATTAGTGTTTGTTCGTGTGTATGATAGGTTGAAGTCGCGAGTGTCTTTTGTATGTCTGCTGGCTGGTCTCTTGTCTTCGTAGGCTACTAGTATGCAATTCTTGACGGCATGCAGGGTAGTACAAATGTACAAGGACTCCCTTGCAGTTTTTGGAACGGGGCTGGGGTTTTTTTGGCAGGGGGGGGGGGGCGTTGGTCCGCGACTTTTAACGTTGACTATGTTTTCTTGTGCCGGGAAAGGGAGTTTGCCGTGAAGGGAGTTTGCTGGGAAAGGAGTTGCCGG